>NC_072464.1:18971123-19171123 GCF_027596085.1 Anoplopoma fimbria | reverse complement strand
GATCGTATGTCACAGAAACGCTATGTGACTTAGAGTAGGTGTGTGTGTGTGTGTGTGTGTGTGTGTGTGTGTGTGTGTGTGTGTGTGTGTGTGTGTGTGTGTGTGTGTGTGCGTGTGTGTGTGTAGAGGTGGTGTAATGTCTTTGTTCTACAGCAAGCACAGACATTAGCAGACAACACCAGATGGTAGGCTAAAATGAGACAACGGAAGAGGGGGAGGAGAAGATAGACAAGATCCTTCCATCATTTCATCATCATCCCTCTTCTGTTTCCTCTCCGTTAACACCAACAAGCTGGCATAAACCTTCACATGAAGTTATACAAAAAAAAAAAAAATATATATATATATATATATGAAAAGTCGTAGCCATATCAGCGTTTAAAATCAACTGGTGGTATACGTGGTATGAAAGTTGGAGCTGTGCATAATGTTTTGTATGAAATGTTAAACTATACAAACAATTATATTGATGATGATTGCTAACAGTCACATCTGCATCATTAAAATATCCAAAGAACAATACTTCAAAATAGTACAACTTGTTTTTACTGCTCTGGTAAAAGTTGTTCCTTGAAACTTCTCAGAAACCTTCAGTTTTTCAACAAATTATGCGATGTGCAAGAATGTCCTTAGTAAGAAAATGACTACAAGACAGCCTGCACTTGGTAGCAAATAATTAAAAAAGATCAGAATATGAACAATTAATTCAGTGCATGACTCCAACCAGAACCATCACAGCTTTGACACTCTAATGGGAGCTCTCTGGAGAATGACAATGACCAAATCCTCGTCTTAAAGTGGACATATAAGGATTTTTGATTTCAAAATCCAGACCTGTCTGCACATCCTCCATCCACGTCCTCTGCAGCAGCGACAGGTCTCCAACAACATTGGCAGAGTTGTGTGGAAGTTTGTGAGAATGCTTTTTATGTGAAACAGAAAACTGGACACCATGCCAGTTAGCAAGGTGTGAAAATACTACCGGACTTATGCTTGATTTGAGGTGTGAAAACACAAACACAACAAGGAAAAAAAAAAGAATTGGTTTTATATTCCTTTTTCTTCAATCGCATGTTAACCAAAAAAGATATTACCAAAAATACTACAACAAGTCCATAAACATTAAGCATTAACCAAACACTGAGAGCATCTGCAAACACAAAAGTGACAACTCATGTGCTATATGACACTCTATTATAGTAATAGACATATTTAAGATTGATTTGAAAACTAGAGACCATCTTAGGATAGGATCAGACCAGCTGTGATGTCAGGTCTACTTCCCACCCTCTAGCTTCAGGTGCCCTTCCTTGGACCACACCTTCTACACTCATTTTGATTTCAACTACACGATAGAGGACAAATTTGAAGGCACATGACAAAATCGTTGGGGCTTTCTCAAGAGTTACACAGTAGTACACCAATTCTTATCCTCTCCAATTACTTGGTTCCTTACTTTGACATGATAGTTGAAGAAAGGTAACCAAGAAGCAAAACTCTCACCACTAAAACAAACTACCACTGTACTGACTTTTTAGTTTCCTATATGTCATCTCCGCTCTAGTGCTGAACACGGGAGCCCCCCAGGGCTTTGTGTTCAGCCCACTCCTTTACACGCTGTACACCCACGACTGCAACCCCTGACATGAAGAGAACTCTGTTGTAAAGTTTGTGGATTACACCACCATCATCGGGCAGATTACACAAAAGGACGAGAGTGAGATCTTGCATTGTGGTGCTCAGAGAACAACTTTCCGCTCAACGTCGGTAAATCGAAGGAGCTGATTGTTGATTTTAGGAAAAATATTCCTTCACTCCACCTCATCCTCCACCCTCCAAAATAAAACATGTTTTTTATTTTGTTCCTTGTTGAATTTCCTGTTTGAATTTCCTGTTTGTCTTCCTCAGTCTTCATACCTTCATTCTCACATACATCCGCCCACACACACATATCATCTATCTAGAATTCAAGCTGAGCTAAGCGTGCTCATGAGAAACTGCAGCTCACCCATGTCATTTATCAGTCCTCCCACTAAACTGTAATGAAGAGTAAATCCATCCATTTTCCGCACTCATTTTTCACTTCTGGGTGATGGGGGCGGAGCCTCATCAGTCTCCCTTTTGACCAATACATCTCCTTTACTCATCTTTCAATCTGTTCTATTTCGCCCTAATATAATTTGCATTCTCATTCATATAAATTGATCAACAACAGTAGAAATTCTAATTATCACAGTAAAAGAGTGTATTGGGATATCTCCAACACCTCCCTACCAGCAGCATCAATGCTGTGCCCAATGCAGCGGGGAAAGCCCAAACAGATCAATCTGACAAACTGCCGAGGATCTATCGATATTCTGACTAAACACAATACATTTAAGATAGCATTCAATAAGTCAATTAAACACAGATCAGCTCAACATGGCAGACTTTGTGAGGAGTACACACTGCCTATGTAGATATGAGGGGCTCCTTCTAAACTAACAAAAAAACACAATGATTCTTAGTTTCAGTCTTAGTTTATACACTAATAAAAACATAGCTATATTGATTCTATACTAGATCGTTCTTAATGCTGCACACTTGCCCTTTAATCTGACATCATCATAACAAGTTTTGATTACTTTTAGGAAAGAAATGTCATGAGGATGATGAGACTTTATGAAGTTCTAACAAATAAACTTTGCAATATGGCCTAAGTTCTGTATTTATTTTCCTTTTTTTATGTTTATTTGTGTGTTTAAGTTATGTAACTGCATCTCTTGACTAATTCAAAAAATGTTTATTGTCCATGAAAAAAGACATTAATGTCATTAACAATAGAAAATGCATTTCAGTGCACACACACACACACACACACACACACACACACACACACACACACACACACACACACACACACACACACACACACACACACACACACACACACACACACACACACACACACACACACACACACACACACAAACCATACACAATTGCAGGCACACATCCATAAACACATACAAACACCAGCAGTGTCCTTGAATCTCTGGTTGGTTTAAGCAGCCCTCTAAATAAACAGAGACAATATTTTACCATTGGGAGACATTTTGGTGCAGTTCTCTATGCAGAAGGACAATACTCAGACATTTATTTGCCTGTGGTGGACTGAGTGAGCGTGTCTATGAATAATACTGGACCAGAGGGGGGTTCGTTTCCTGACTTTGTGAGTGATATTCTGGTCTTGTACCCATGTGGCCAAGTTGCAAGTCAACCGCCTCAAAGTTGAAACAGTTGGAGTAAAGTTGGCAAAAGATTAAACCCACAGAAATCCTGTGTTACTTAAAGAAGGAATCAGGCTAAAATTAATATATTTAATGTTTAAAACCTAACATGTTTGGTTCAACAAAAACTAATTGTGCGGCGTTTGCTTTTTAGTGTGATTCCTTTTAGCGGGTAAACCTGTCAATCAAACTGCGGTGTGGACAAATCAACCTGACCAAGTCCGCCTGTAAAGCTGAAAGCAAACACAACCACAACAACCACAACAACCACAACAACCACAACAACCCACAACTTTGGATAAACCACAAAACAACCACAACAACCACAACAACCACAACAACCACAACCACCTGATTCTGAGCTGTTATGGAAGCCATCTTACGATAAGTGATCTGTAAGCCATATAGGCTATATGCAAAATCCTTCATCAAACATAGTAACATGTAAGCGCAGCAGCAACTAAGTGCAGGATTTTCCAATGATTACAATCCATATGGGAGCTAAAAAGAATCCCCCGATCCCCCAGGAAATTGGCTACCAAGGCAGTTTGAAGTATAGTTTGCTATATAACGGTACAGAGGTAGAGAAGTATCAGGAGTACTGCTGTAATAGAGAGGTTTTTAGTGAATATATGTAACAGTGTGACGACCGGAGGTATTCAGCAACACTTGGCCAGCACACAAAGAAGAGTGCCATGGAGTTCAAACATGTGTACGTGGAGAAACTCTGGACAAGATACAACACTCACAAACGATTGTAAACGTTAACACATGCACACACACCAACACATTACTCTTTTTCCTGTCTGCAGAAACAGAATTTCCTATGGGGCTCAGGGACACATGCACGTGTGTGTGTGTGTGTGTGTGTGTGTGTGTGTGTGTGTGTGTGTGTGTGTGTGTGTGTGTGTGTGTGTGTGTGTGTGTGTGTGTGTGTATGTGTGTGTGGAACGTCCTGGCAGCCATTGAGGAAACATCAGTCGATAAGAGCGGAAAGAGACACAAAGGGGAAAGAGACACAAAAAGTAACATGAAAAGAATTAAATACATTGAGGAGAGGTGGAAAAGAAAATCAACCAAAGACATGAGTGGTTGGAGGAGAAGAAACCAAATGAAATATGGTGGTCTTATAAAATTATGAGAAAGTGAGCTTGTGCATGCAAGGCTACATGTGTATAGAAAAGTGATGCCTCAAAGTTGTAGGAAAAAGTGAAAGTTATCACCAAAACAGCTGTGATGACAGTAATGATATGATAGAAAATAACCTTAGAGCAGCGGTTCCCAAACTCAGTGGCACCCTTTCAAAATATATATATATATTATTTTCTTTTGTACTGGCACTCTAAGCCACCCAACTCCAAATATAATGTGCATATTCACGTTATATATGCGTAATGCATATATGTACACAGATACTTACTGCTGAGCTTTCAACAAGGAAGCACATTCTATTAATAAAAAAATTGGCAAGCACAAGCTTTAATATCAGTCGCTTTGAATAACATAAAATGTTGTGTTATTTAATGTACAGTTAATGTGGCTGATTTTTTTGTGATTCCCACAATAAATGTATAATGATTTGATAAATCTTGCATTCCAGTGAGCCATAGCACCCACTTTGGGAACCACGTCTTGAGAGAATAACATCAATAAAAAGGAATAGAACGCTTAATTAGCACCTATGCATGCATACAAGTTGATCATGCAGAGTCAGAGTTAAAGTAAAAGAATGGAAAAATAGAACAAAGAAGAATGAAATAAGTGTTTATTAGTCAAAACAGGGTTGAAATTCAGCAGAAACAATGTGCCAAGGAAAGACTGGCAGAAAAACAATTACCAAAATCAACATAAAGCTTCACAATGGGCTCATTTGATTCAATCAGAATGGAGTTATATAAAACTCTGTATTACAGGATTGCTTTGTCAGAGAGAACATCTCATTATTCAGATTGTTCAGAAAAAGGCTCTCAATTACATGTTTGTTTAATGTCTATAACAAGCCTTCCTATAGGCTGCTGGGCTGTGCATCTTCCAGGCAAGCCTGTTGATTGGACCAAAAAATGGAAAAATTAGAGGGAGGTAGCAGAAATTTTGAACTGGTGAAAAAGATAGTGACGTAGTTTTGGGCCAGCCTGTCTTCCACGCTGCCTTATCAGAAAAACGAAAAGGAAACCAGACCTGCCTAATCAACCAGAAAGTGTTGTCTCATTGGCTGAGAATACAGCATTGTGATTGGTTCTTACCATCTCTCTGGGCAGGAACATGTCTTCCTGCCGTAGGACCACGAGACACACACTCTCTCCCTGCCGCGTGCTGCGCAGCATACACACCAACTCCTCTTGGCCCACACCTGTGATATCCACGCCGTTGACCTGCAAAGACACCACCATTAGCAGCATAATTAACATTTTTCCTTTGCCTCCACTAAACAAACGTCCTTAAGTCATATATTCTCTTCAATGCATCCCATCTTTGGTAGTCTAATAAAATGCATAATGCTGGATAAGAATGAAAACACAAGCATATGTCTTGTTTTTTTAATTAAATGACTGCATAACAGTCAGCTGCTCTGTACCTCAAGTATGCGGTCTCCAGACTGCAGGCGTCCATCTTTGACAGCGGCTCCACGTGCCAGGATGTTCTTCACTAGAATAGGACCATGGCCGTGGACTGAAGAGTCTCTGGTTACCACGGTAAAGCCAAGACCTTCTGAGCCTAGACACACACACACACACACACACACACATGCAGAAATACAAACATACACAAAGGAAGAGTGATAGAAAATAGAGAGGTGAGTTAAAATATACAAGCAGAAGTAACACACAAATATCTTGTATAGCTGTGCACTCCCTGCCTCTATATTTGTCTTCCACAGGCTTTGAGAGTCAAAAAGAAATCTTCCCACACACACATCCTAAAGTACACCTGAAAAACTTCAACACAGTGTTGTTGACTCAGCACCTGACTACATGTTGTAAGTGTGATAACTTAAAGCCTTCGGAGATTGTGTGTGTGTGTGTGTGTGTGTGTCGCTTTAAACCCTTTAGCTATAGCGGGTGCTGGAGTATCTGCAGGTGTGAAGGTTTTAAATGGGTTCAGGTGTGGGGCAGAGAGGAGGAAAAAGAAATTGAGAAGGAGACGAGGACGAGGTAAAAAAAAAAGAAAGAGATATGAGTGTAACACGGCGGAAACGGAGAGTGAATGTTCTGGAAAGAGACGAGATGAAGATTAAAATAGTAATCAGTGAAAACATGTGCACGCGCACACACACACACAAATAAAAATGAGCATGAAAGCACTCACAAACACGCATGCATGAACAAAGGAATGACCACACACACGGACTAGTTGTGTGTTTTATAGACCTCATTTAGTCTGGTCTCTTTAGCAGAGCCAAGTCAGCAGTTTGGTCCAGTATGAATTCATATCAGCAGAAATGAACAGATCAATAAAGACTTAATAGACCCTGAAGAGAGGGAATCAGGAAGATGGAGAGAGGAAGGGGTGAGAGGAGGGAGAGTCGGAGCCAAAGAACAGAGAAATGAAGCTTCATAGAAATAAGCACAATGCAGGGTGAACAGCAGGAGAAATTAAGTGGGTTAATAGTATACTTTCAGAAAATGGCAAGAAATAAAGAGGGTAATTGGGGTTCTTTCAGAAAGCGTCTGAGGGAGTGTGTAAGAAAAGTGAAACAAAAATATAGAGATAACAAGAACAGATGTGACTAGAAACGTTCTTTAGTTCTACCTGGATTTCTAAAACAGAGAGCTCTTCATGAAGATTTTTAACACCTTAGGGAAATCTAAGTAACTACAAAATAGTCTCCATTTGCACACACAGAGAGGAGGATATATGGTTTTTTTTCTTTTGAAGAAAACCGATATTTTGAATATGCTAGCGTTGAGAATGAACAGAGTGAATAAAAAGCATCAGATATAGGTCAGGTGTGAGTGTTCTGAAATATTAAAGGGGACCTGAGACATCTCTTGAAAGACCCCTGACTGTGTACGAGCGAGGCTCTGTTCTGTAAATTCTGTAAACGTTAGAGATACCATACGGAGCTTTTATAATAACAGGTCAATAAATGAAAGCTAATCGCTTAGCTAATTGTTTAGCCGCGAATGTATTTTAAAGATTTTGGAACATTTTTTTATTGCTGCTCACTATTATTTTACATACAAGAATAATAAAGCAATGTTTATTTTAATTTTTTTTCTCACAAAATAACTAGTATACTAGTATTGATTAACAATATATATCATTATTTGTAGCCAGGTGTAGCTCACCTTTCTTTAGATCGATCCTCAGTTTTCGTCCTCCTTTCTTATTGGTCACCAGGCTGGAGAGGGCAGGGCTTTTCTTGTTGAGGGGGCTCTCACTCCTCCCCTTGGGTGTCTAGGTGGAGAATAAGGAGCATTAAAGTACATTTTAAGGCATTAAAACAAGAGAAGCTTGACATTTTAAAATCCTATTTGCGCAGTCAAATTGCACCAATTTTTTACGTTTTGTACTAGCATCATTTCTAAAACTTCTTGACCCTGTGAGCTGTTGATTTGGGTTCTTGTTTTCATAAGACTTAAAGAATGCTTAAAGAATTTGAAATGTTGACATAAATGGTTACCTCCCTGGAACCACCAGGAATGAATAATGTAGGGCCCTGCCAAAAGTTTATGAAACTTTTCTCCAGTGTCGTCATTACAGAATCACAGATAAACAGATTTGTTTTTTAATAAGATAAAGTGATAATCAGCTGTTGCTTAGTAACTGTTGCCTCAGCACCAGCTGTTTTTCAAATGCCAGCCATGTCACCATGGTGATACTGACGGCACGACTGCATGTGTTTGAATCAGAAAAGACTTGGTAGTTCTAAGAAATAGACAACTAAAAATAATGTGGGTATACAAAGAGTATGTGCAGATTATGGAAAGGCTGAGAGCGTGATTCAGCCCAAAAACTTAAAATCATGGCGGCTTCATTAAGAAAGTCATTAAGAAAGCTGTGACGAGAGCATCAAAGGTTGCAAATGAATGTAATGAAGTAGAATAACTTGATTTTTAACATTATGAGTTGCCTGTTTCTTGATATTGAAAGCATCAAATTGTAGTTTATGCAAGTGCATTTAAAAAAAAATACTTTATACACCCATATTCATCATTAAATACCAGGTGGATGTGGAGCAGAGCAACTCAAACTTACAGCAGCTTCCGTAGAGGCAGCTTCCTCGGCCAATCGCATGGTTGGATTCTCAGAGGGCTTAAACACGGGTTTGGCTTTGACAGGTGGAGGCTCTTTGGTTTTGGCGATTTGGGGGCTGCTGTCAGGACCGGCACTGTTGCCAATGAGCTGACCAATCAGACTCTTCTCATAGCGTTCTCTGTTGACGGAGGGAACTACTTCCAGGCGGACCACCGGGGAGCGCATTGCCTGACGGAACACCTCCTGAGCCCTGAGAGAGAAAGAGGGAGAGAGGTGAGTGATCGGTGCAGAGGAAGAGAGGAAAGAGTATGAAAAAATATTTGCTCAACAAGTCGTTGGGAGTTTTAAATGAATTTTCCATATATATGAACTGTATATGACACACATTTACCATTAAATCTAATAATGCCATGAATAATAATTACATAAAGTGTGTAGTTATCAATCTCTAACAAGCAAAGTCATTATCAAAGGATATATAACCCACTTTACTGAAAAGATTATAATTAAATATACATGGTATAAATCTTATAACAAATGAATCATAATAAAGTTAAAAAAAAAAGGGAAAAAAACATAGATTTGAATAGAGATATATATGCCATGGTCATTTGTTAACTGTAGTTCATTATTTTATCTGCATTAAATTATCCATCATCTATCTGTTTCTATATATGTTCCCACTTCACTGTGTATGTTCCTGTGTATTTCTGTGCAAAAGATACACTGAAGGCAGGACTGAACAGGAGATGCAACAGAGAACAATGACACCTGTACAGCAGGCCATTCTAATCTCATAATATATAAGAGAGATCATTTTGCAGAGAATTAGTTCATATCAGATTATGCTAAGTAAATTAGGGGGACCATTGTGTCAGAGGCGATTGGGACACACCATCATTCACCTCAGATAACCGACAGAGAAAATCCAGTTTATTTAAATTCTATTAGATCACCCCTCCTATTATTTCCCGCCTCGATTATTATTAGATGCATAATGACCATTTAGTTACTGTAACTAGAGACAACTGTTTGTTTAGAAAGTTATGTATGAAAAATATACATGCTCAAACTTTGAATACAATATATAAGCTATAATAATACTTTAAAATGTTAAATTAATATAACAGAAAGACTTGTAGGGATAAATCTGGTCAAATCTGATACAATGTCATTAAAGGGAATAAAATATATATTTATGAAGTTTATTTACTGTTGATTATGGACCAATTAAATTTTCCTTGTATATATTATGTATTATAAAAATTGTCATTAAGCACTTTTTAGAGCACTTTTCAAATTCAATATACCTGCAAGTCTTTCTTACATGTTTATTGTATACTTAAGCTACACTTGCAAAGGTGAAATTGTATCTCGGGTGTTTAAGAGGTGGAGATAACAGAAGCTCAATTGTACTTTAATGAAGAAACTAAATGAATCAAATGATTAATGCAGAGGTTAATACTGCTAAAATATTCCTTTACAACTGTCAGTGATCAGAGTACTGACCAACGGATATCATTCTGTATGTAAATCCCAACTTCTGTGAATGTTGCCCCACGTAAGAATGGTTTCTAAGTGAGCATGTGCGTTTGGTGATGGGTGATCATCTCTTCTTAAATCTACTCACACAGGATTTGCATACTGAAACAATTCAACAGACTTGTTGCTGTCTAAGCAAGTCCTTGTGTTGGGCCACACCTTTCTAAAATGACACTTGTGGTGATTTTCATTGTAATATGACCACAATACAGTACAATGAAACTAGATGTGACAGCTCCGTGTGTTGATGTGTGTACAGGGACCATTGTGCCCAGATAGTATCATCATTGTTCCTGATTGGACAATGTGTGCAGGCCCATTTGTGTAAAAGAGATATTCTAATCAAGCAGGCTACCTCAACACAGCTGCCAAGACGGGACAATGGAGGTGTGTGTGTGTGTGTTGTGTGTGTGTGTGTGTGTGTGTGTGTGTGTGTGCGTGTTGTGTGTGTGTGTGTGTGTGTACATGGCACTCATAGGGATCAGTGGACTTTCAGTGGCCTACTTACACATATTTTTCCTGGACCAAGCTCCACATCTCAATACACCTGCCGTGACAAAACAATACTGGCAAGGGTGTATGTGTGTGTGTGTGTGTGTGTGTGTGTGTGTGTGTGTGTGTGTGTGTGTGTGTGTGTGTGTGTGTGTGTGTGTGTGTGTGTGTGTGTGTGTGTGTGTGTGTGTGTGTGTGTGTGTGTGTGTGTGTGTGTGTGTGTGTGTGTGTGTGTGAGTGTCCGGCTATGTCACATACATAATTACAGACTAGTTGCTTTCTTCGTATTGAAATTTGCATTTGGATATGTGTTTTAAGTTTAGTGTGGACAGGTGAAGGACGTTGATAGATTTGTGTGTGTGTCAGTGTGTGTGTGTGTGTGTGTGTGTGTGTGTTGGTGTTTGTTTGTGAGGGATAACTCTATCTTTGAACAATGGGTGCAAACCCCTCCGGTGATAATCCATTTACCTACAGTGGAGCATAAAGAAAGCTCTCATATAATCGTATTACCACACTGAATGCTGGACGAGGACCATTGTGTGGACGGTATAGACATTGTAATGCTCCGTAATCATTAGAACATCCGCATCGGTCCTTGTAATCTGTGTGGCAGATCGTTGTTACAGGTGTGCCTTTTGTCATTTTAATGCTCTATAATCAGGTTACATCCTATAATACTCTCATGTTAATGTGCTTCTTTTTCAGGTGATTCAGGGGAACAGTAAGCTAAGTACTTTGAAACATCTGGCCTGGTTTGAATCTTGAACAAATCGTTCTTGGTAGAATGAGGTGAAACGAGCAAACGCACAAAAGCCGGCTCTACCACACACACACACACACACACACACACACACACACACACACACACACACACACACACACACACACACACACACACACACACACACACACACACACACACACACACACACACATAGATGAATTTGGAAGCAAGGCTCTCCAAACATCTGCCAAGTGTCTTTTCTGTTGTTCTCTGCGATGGCAGTGCAACAGCGATATAAACCCTCTGACAATGGAAAGGGTAACGAGACACACAGAGGCAAAGACGGGCCAGGCCGGACTACAAAAGGTTTTGGACATGAAATGCATCTAATCATATAAACACTGGAGCTCTGTTTTTTTTTCTCCCTCAGATAATGTTATGTAAGGGACAAGTCTTTTAATTCACATTAGATTTACCGTTTTCAATTCAAAGCACACATTTACATTTTAACGGCTCAACTTAAAGGGATGGTTCACCCACACTAAAAACAAACATGTCTGAATAAACCATGCAGAATCCTGCACTGGACTGTCGAGTACAGACAAATGAGTTGTGTAACAGGTACAAGAGGCCTTTAAACAAATGAAGAAAATGCTGGTCAGCAGGTGAGAACAAAAATATGTTTCATTTGTTTCTGTATAAATCAGAAATGAAATGATTGGGCAGTATTTAAATAATTATCAAGCATAATCAGCCGCAAGGATTGCTTTTATTGTGAATGCCGTGCATCGATGGCGCGGAATCTATCGCCATCTCTGACACCGAGAAAATGAGCCCCCTGCTGGTGAAAAGAGACTTTTCTACAGCTGGATTTTTTATTCAGGAACAAAAGACCCAGCTTGACCAGGGGGAATCAATTAAAGCACTCTATAGGGAGAGACTTTGTAGAAGCCAGCGCGTTTAATCAGTTGTGGGGTCGCAGACAACTGTAGATAAATGCGGGTAGTGGGTCCGTTCCAGTTATTGGCTCAGCATGTCTACATGAGTGTGTGTGTGTGTGTGTGTGTGTGTGTGTGTGTGTGTGTGTGTGTGTGTGTGTGTGTGTGTGTGTGTGTGTGTGTGTGTGTGTGTGTAAATTAATTTCTTCTCACGGTTAGCAATGCAGGCAATTTTGGTTCCCATTCAATTGTATTGAATTTGGGTGGAGACAGAAACCTTAGAGACAAATATGTCAAATTGAGGGCAAATAAAAGCAAAATTTAGTGAATGTCTAGACACAACTGAAGTATTTTTTTTGGTTTCAGTCAAGTTATTGAACATACAGTACCAGTGAAAAGTTTGGACACACCTTCTCATTCAACTACTTTGAAGAATCTAAAATATAAAACATATTCTGGTTTTGTTGAGCATTTGTTTGTTTACCACATAATTCCATATGTGTAGTTTGGATGTCTAGAAAAAAATAAAAATAAAAATAAAGAAAAACCATTGAATGAGAAAGTGTGTCCAAACTTTTGACTGGTACTGTATACATTACATTAATGTTGTATTGTAATTAACTGTATATTGTAATGATCAAAAATGAACTGTTCCTGATTACACAAGCATGTATTTCTTTTTATATTATTGTATCAGAAAATCAGAAAATGTGAGAATTCCAGCACTATGTTGTTATAGAAATATTAGAGACATTGGGTTTGTTCTCTCACACTCTTGGGATTTGTTTTTGCAGCTATCAAACTCACCTCAAACTCACCCCTTAGACCAAACCCACAC
Source organism: Anoplopoma fimbria (assembly GCF_027596085.1). Lineage (NCBI taxonomy): Eukaryota > Metazoa > Chordata > Actinopteri > Perciformes > Anoplopomatidae > Anoplopoma > Anoplopoma fimbria. The sequence goes on along the minus strand of NC_072464.1, from coordinate 19,158,121 downwards.
AAACAGCGTTGCACTCACTGGCTGAAGGTCTTGTCCATGAGGTCGGTGTTGTTGATCATGACGATGCACTCGTCCTCTTGAAACAAGCCCTCCTTACGTGAGCGACTGTCCTCCTCCACACCGCGGATGTACAGACCAAGAGACCTGACAGGAGAGGAAAGGAGGTTAAGAAGTGTAGATTAAACACATGATGAAGGGACAGGTTCAAATGAACAGGCAGCCAGTTAAATGCTAGCGTAGACTGACAGAATATTATAGAACCCCTTTGTTCTTAACATCAACTGTTGCCTCACCAAAAGGCACCTTAACAAAGCTGAGGTGATGACACTGACACTCAAAAAACCTCAGCTGCAAGAGGATTGAAACTAGGTTAAGAGGTGAAAGGGATGATGGTAAATGGTGGGGGCTAGATGGATGAGGTGTTTCGGGAAAAGGGGAGGAGTGGGCAGGAAAGAAAAGAAAGAGAGGGCAAAGAGAACACAGTGAGAGAGAGAGAGAGGAATTTAAGGAGGAGATTCGCAGGGTCAGGTGAGCCATGAGAACGGCCATTAAAGCTCATCCTGCTTTCCTTTAGGAAATCCCCTTCCACTGTCTGACTGTCACACCCAAAGAAAAGCCCTGCATAGCTGTGAAATTATTCTTGTTTTTCCACTGTGTGTGTGTGTGTGTGTGTGTGTGTGTGTGTGTGTGTGTGTGTGTGTGTGTGTGTGTGTGTGTGTGTGTGTGTCTGTAATGTGTGGTGCACTGTACCACCTTGGTCAAGAACTCCTTACAAATGCAGAGTAAGATTACGAGAATACCAGCCATAGCTGGTAAACAGACAATACTTTTTGAGGTTAAAGGGCAGAGTTAGGGCTTATCTAGATTGGTGTCTCTTTTGGGTGTATTCATTTTGTGTACAGTGTGTGGTAGCATGCGTGCAACACAACTTACCGTCCACTGAGCGATGAGCTGTAAGGAACCACATGAATTCCCAGGGGACTGTCCTCTCCCAGGATCTCCACTGTTCTAGTCAGGCTACTCGCACATACAGTTGAACCCACACACACACACAACCACACACACACACACACACACACACACACACACACACACACACACACACACACACACACACACACACACACACACACACACACACACACACACACACACACACACACACACACACACAAATCAATCAGTGGGAGAAAAAACAAGGGATGTAATATTAGTATACTAAAATACAACACAGGTGCACGTTTCGGCACAGTAAAATAAAGGGAAGCTTTGACTTCTGCTCTCCACATAATGATTAACCAGCCAGGGCCGAGTCTGTGACACACATTAACTAGAAAACACACACTGCAAGCGTGAAATCATCCGATCAGCCCTTTCTCATATATACGTATGTACAAACTATAAAACACAATGTGGGGATGTAACACAGAGATGATAAGCACTCAAACACAAACACATACAGACACCAGATTAAAACACTCTTGAAAATGTGCGTCTCCTGAGGAAAAGTTGAAAAAGTGCTATCCTTGATTGACACATCACTTTCCACGGATGTGCTCATTGTGCATAAAAAAAAAAAATCTTCTTTTTTTTATGTCAAGGACTTAAGCCGTGTGTGCGAACCCGGCCCTCAGAGAAACGGATGCCGACGCCCTATTCAAAGTCAATAAAACTGCAGACTGCTCTGTGAGTGTTTGTGTTTGTCAGGACTTTGTTTCGGAGCCACTCATCTCTGTGGGTTTCTTCCTCTCTTTCAATCTCTCTGTCTGTGTCTCGTTAGGATTATTCAAGTGTGTCTGCTTTACATTCCGTCTGTGTTTTAATGTGTGTGCGTGTTGAAGTCTTTGTTTGTTTGATTAGTTTATCTATCAGAGCACAGCCATTAATCCTCCCCTGACCTTCTCCATGCTCCCTGTGTGAGGTTTTCTTTCTCAGTGAGTTTGTCTGAACTTAGTTTTGTACTCTTAGTTCTACTCTCTCTCTCTCTCTCTCTCTCTCTCTGTCTGTCTACAGCATCCATCCATCCCTTAACTTCCACGAACTGATAGTCGTACAGCTGCTGTTGAACTCCAGAGAGAGGGTGGTTGATGGTGGTGGGTGGCAACAGGGGAGAGATGGCAAGTGCAAAAACAAGTTCTCTCTCTCTCTCTCTCTCTCTCTCTCTTTCTCTGCCTGATCGTCACTCAGCAGATTTGAGTTAATCCAGACAAAAGGAAACAAGGGACTGCAGAAGAGCGGAAGGCCAGGGCAGTGAGAGGAAAGATGGATGACGGAGAGGGAAAGGCAAGGATGGAGGGAGAAGAAAAGAGAGAACGGGATGAAAGAATAGTGGCAGTGGAAAAAGTCAAGAGGATGTAGTTGAGGGAATAACTAAAGAGCTGTAAGACTTAAGTGTTGTCCCAGTCCTATACTGCATACTTATTCTAAACATGTTTTGAGTTTATAGAGTGTTCACGCTGCAAAAGTGAAACTTTGATTTATGATCGGTGGTGAAAAAGATATTACATTTTCTTGTTTTGTTTAACCTGCGGCTTGACTTACGTGCAATGGCGGAAGTGTTGTATGATTTCCTTATAATGAACAGTATGTGTTTGTATAGAGCACACTGTACACTGGTAGTGTGTAGTGTGGATTTGTGACACAGCATAAGATTCCAAAGATTCGCTCTGAGGCTGCCCGGTGCTTTAAGCTAAATGCTCAGATAAGGCCACATACTGAATGTTTATCACGTTCATCTGTGCATCTTAGTTGAGTGTGTTGGAATGCTAACATACGCTACTTAGCAGCACATATGTACAGCTTATCTCATATGTTTTTTTCGTTTGTAATTTAAAATGTGGATGTGATGGTGATGCAAGAAGCAAAGTCAGGGGAATATCTATGTCATTAGGATGCTAACCATGAATGTCTGTACCAAAGGTGGTGTCATTGCATTGAGTAGAGGCTGAAATAATTCACTGGGCAACTGAAATATAAGACTTGCTACTGGCACAAGATCAAAAGTCAGAGGATCACCAAAGTCCCTAGGATTTATGTTTTTTGGATATAAAATGTAGAATGTTATGTTCATCCATCCTATAGGTAATGTGATATTTCACTCTGGACAAAAGTGGTGCTAAAGCGCAGCTAAAAAATCATATGGGGTAAATAGGAACGGGTAGAAAGAGAAGACTGAAGAACGGAACAGTGAGGGAGAAAAATGGGAAGAGAAGGTAAGAAGGGAGGGAGGTCTGGAAGAAAGAGATGTTGAAACGAAGGGAGGAGGAGGAGGCAGTGAATTAATGAGACAAGGCTAATGAATAGCATTAATATGAGAGGAAAAAAAACAACATACAGCCCTCCCTCTATCCTTTCCTGTTGTTGTTCCTCTGATCTCTAACACTCCCACTAGAACACACACACACACACACACACACACACACACACACACACACACACATGCACACACACACACACACACACACACACACACACACACACACACGCACACACGCACAGGCACTTGAGATCCATTTGCGTTTCCTTTTTTATTTTTTGTTTGAGATGTATGACATGCCGCGGCGCTGCACAAAAAAATTAGGTGGGGGGTGAAAAGAGAGAGAGAGAGAGAGAGATAAAATGGGTGAGACTTGAGAAAAAAAGAGAGAGAGAGAGAGAGAGAACAAGAGAGGGAGAAAAAGAACCAAACGAGGGAGAGAAGCAGAGAGATGAAGAGAGCAGGTGTTCTCTTTATCCACCTGCCACTTCACTGATCCTCGCTATGAAAGAGCAGAAATAACAAAAAAAAAGGAGGATGTGCATTACCAAACCACTCTCTTCCTCTCACTGCATTTCACCCTCTCAACCTTCTTCTTATTTGCCATCTCCCTTTCTCTCTCTCTCTCTCTCTCCCTCTCGCCTTTTCTCTCTAAGCTGGTCTTCAAAGTGCATAGTGACAAAGATGGTAGGGAGTAAAGGGAATGCAAAACAGCAACAAAAAAAAGGTACAACACTGCTAAAGGTTAATATAGGCAAATTTTAAATGAGTAGTTGATGAATGAATCAATGAGTACAAAGTAATTAACAAATAATAACCATGTGTAGATCTACTATAGTACTATTAAGTATAAAGAGTATCTTAAGTGAATTATTAATATTATCTGTTAACCCTGGAAATTCCCGATAACATCCCGTTCCAGTGAAACCTATTTACCTTTTCCCCTCCTAGCTTCTAAAAAAAACCCACCTTCAATACAGAGCCTTATTTCACAAAGAGATATAGCACGACGGCGATGCTATTTCAATAAACCAATTTACAGTAAATCTGTTTCCCTGAATAAAAAGCACACTTTGATTCACAGGTAATGAGTTTCCCAGTGACCGTGCTGTGTGGTTAAAATTACGACGAGCCATTACTGTTTTTATAGGTGTAGCTTCACGACTCACGGGCGCGTGCACTCACACACACACACATGCAGGGAAGACCACAGTGTGAGCAGAAACTCACACACACACACACACACACACACACACACACACACACACACAGACACAGACACACACACACACACGTATTCATTCATTCAATGTATGTTTGGCCGTTCCAATATTTATGGCAGCATTCCTCTACTCATTTTGGACTTTTTTTTGCAATTTCAAGGATCGTTTCCCAGCGACTACAAAAAACCATTACATCACTTTTACATTACTCACAGCTGAGATGGTTTGCGCGCGAGAGTGCGTGAACATGAGATGACATGTGCAAAACAAAAAAAAGAAATCTTGAGAAAATGAAGTAAATGTGTGCGTCTTAAGTAATGACCTTTATATCCACGGCATTGAACGGTCTAGTACCATATGACTCACTTCTATTCAGATGTTCATATTTAGTTATTTTAATAAAAATGTGATTCTCATCATGAAGCCTGGTGACAGGTTTGTGTGTTATGCTAACTCAACGTCAGAATTTTATCATGACATAACGATGAGACAAATTCTGTTATTGCCCACCTTATATGGAAATCACATGTATGTAGTGTATGATGAATATCAGGTTATAGGAGTACGTGTGTGTGTGTGTGTGTGTGTGTGTGTGTGTGTGTGTGTGTGTGTGTGTGTGTGTGTGTGTGTGTGTGTGTGTGTGTGTGTGTGTGTGTGTGTGTGATCTAATCTCTGTCTGTGCTCTGTGGTAGCAGCTGGTTGCCATGGAGAGAGGCTCAAACAGCTCCGGCTGAGGTCAGACATTATTCTCTGCACACAGCTCTCTCATAAGTCTCTCTCCCTACATGTCTGCTCTACAGGTTAACTACATATTATTTTGTTGTAGTATTTATGAGTTAACTGTGGATATTGACCTGTTGAAAAAAAATAAAGTGTAACACACCTTCCATTAAGGGAGGTCAATGTTGTCGGACAGAGCGGCTAGTTGTTCGATGACGTAACGGCAATTTTCTTAGATTTACAGCTGACCCGCTCTCAGCCTTGGTTTTGTATTAGTCATGCTATTGCAAAGATTGGCCTTGGTTGGGTTGTGTGGACAGATAAGGTTTGTATGTTTATTAGAGGACAACTCTGTTGGTTTTTTCGGTCCCAGAGGGACCTTCGAGTAACTATAACCAAATGGTTATTTTCATTTTTGCCAGGGCCACACAGAATCCCTTATATACTGCAAGGCTACTTCCTCACTCAACCACTATAGTTAAGTTAGTGCTGTAAACATGCGATGGGTGATTGCGGTGAACATGTTAGATGTGTTTACTTCCACACTTCATGTTTGTAAAGAAACAAAATGAAAAATGGAATTCCAAGGGGATGAATAAAGTAGTCTTAGTTAGTTTTAAAAATATGCCTCAGTTTTTTATATTCTCAGGCAAAGACTGAATAAAAAATGTTGACTTTTGAAATAAAATATAATAACAGGCCTTAATATTTAGCTTAAGACAAACATTACACAATAGTTATACGTCACTATTCAGTAAAAGAGTGTATCATGTTGTACGCCATTAGATTTGAGGCGGTGTCTTATGCTAAGCTAAAACTACGCTAACATTGAAAAGGAATATTAACGGTTTTGTAATACACATCAATACACCTTCAGTAAAGCCTTCTTTGTAAACAGATTCATAGGAGCGCAGTATATTGTCCTCCATGTTTGTTTCATGTACGGTAACTATCCCTCCTCACTCTGTAACACTGTGTGAGCCTGCTCGCACCACACTGGCAAAATACACACACACACACACACACACATACACACACACACACATGCTTACAAGGCCCAAAGGAGACATAGGGCATTCTGCACCCGTACCACTTCATTAAGCAGCCCTCATTAGTGTATGCATGTGTGTTCTGAGTTCAGTCGCGTCCGCCTTTAAACCAAAAAAAACAGTTGCAAGTGTGTTTGTAGCTGTTTATTTTTCAGGCCATGTGAGTATGGTGCTTTGTGTGAATGAATGTATATTTGTGTTTGTGTGTGTGTGTGTGTGTGTGTGTGTGTGTGTGTGTGTGTGTGTGTGTGTGTGTGTGTGTGTGTGTGTGTGTGTGTGTGTGACCCTGACCCTGTTTTTGCAGTCTTTTGTAGCGGGCTAATGATGGGGCTCATACACTAACTATATCTGTAAAAGGCCTTGATCTGGATGAGGATACAGTTTTAATGAAGGCGAAAGTAGGACACAAACACACACACACACAAACATCAATAAACATGAATGCAGACAAGCGTGCACGTGCAAAAGCTACCCTGACAATTACGCAACATAAATAGTTGGACTGCAGTGCAAGAGTTACAAACACACTGACCTGCCATTGAAGGAGTGTTTGCCTTGGGGCACAGCGGGACCGGCTGCCTGCAGAGACAAAACACACAGAACATCTTCCTGTTAGGCGGTGAGAGACGGCAAAAGACAAAAAGAGCAAAACAAGCTCCATCAGCACATTCAATCCGTCCACGAGTGGAAGACTTCACGGCTGGACAAAAGAAAAATGGGAGATAAAGTGAATTCTGAGAGACATGTGGAAGGATTAAACCCTCTTAAATAACCAAAACACTGGAAATGAATGACATTAAAGAAACCCATGTTTTGATTCATGCTTATGATGCACCGCACCCAATATGAAAGTCTTTGCAATTTGAAAAGACAGGGGAAACGCATAAAGGGAATGAATGAATTGATGAGTGAAGTGACGAGGGAGGGAGTTGCAGAATTGATGGATGGGTGATGAACAAATAGCAATTAATATGTGAAGGCAACGAGACAGTGTTGCCAAGCAGTAATAAATAACAATGTCACTTGGCATGGCAACCGAGAAAAAAGAGAGAGAGGTGTGAGAAAGAAGGGTGTAAATGTGAGCCAAGGGAGCTGTAATAATTACTTAATACACTGACATGACGTGTGTGTGTGTGTGTGTGTGTGTGTGTGTGTGTGTGTGTGTGTGTGTGTGTGTGTGTGTGTGTGTGTGTGTGTGTGTGTGTGTGTGTGTTAGAGACACAGAGAGGTGAGCTCCACAGGGACGAGGTTACATGCCCAACGGTAGAGGAGTGATGAATCATCTAAAACTCAACATGTGTGTGAGTGTCGAGTGTGAACATTCTCGTGTGAATGAGTGCATACAGGAGATTTTGCAGCGACCCGTCACTGCAGCATATGTTTGTGACTCCACGGAGTTAACACATGAGTTCATGAATGTCTTTTTGGTTCAGTGCAATCAAGACACAACAGAGCTGCAACAAATCACACTTCACTTGGGCATAAAACACTTTTGGACACTTAGCTAATGTTTTTCAGTTATTAGACAAGATGAAGGAGAAGTACTGATTTAATTGGTCTACAGAGACCCAGCGTCCTCGTGTCACCTTGTGCTTAGAATTCAAACACAGTCCAAAATACACTTATTTTAACAAAAAACTACAGCTTCATTGAAATCTTACTGATGCACGGCACACACAAATTCTTATCACATTTGTTGATTTCTCCCTCTCCAATGTCCACCACATCCTTTAATGCTTTCTTCTAATTTAATATTTTTCTAATTATGTCTACTCCCTCTCTTGGCAGCTAAAAATGAAATATAAGGTAGACAACAATATTTATATTCAGATTGAGCCATTAATAATGTTAATAATGCATGTTTTATTTTAGTCTACATACATTGTACATTTTGAAAGTGTGTGTGCTGTAGTTAAAAATTATGAAAATGTCAACAAAAGAGCTAAATATTAAATACTTTTGTTGCTGAAATCAGACATTATGACTGTGATTGATCTCAGATCTGCCCTGACTCTGGTTAACTTTATAAGTTTGATTTCAATTTATTTTATCTCTATATCAATGACAATTTTACATGTATGTAAAGCACTTAGAAATTGACTAAAACATAATTTGTGCCACATAAATACATTAACCTTGTCATAATAATCGTATTAGAATATCTAGCAAAAAATACCTAACCTTATAAGTGTCTGCATGTTTAAATGTGCATGTGGTTATCTTAAGTTTATGCGTGCACATGTTTGTGCGAGCATATGCAGACAAGCCCACGCAGGTCAATAAGGCTCAATGCTGGTAGTCGGCACTAATGGACTCTTAACATGACCTTTCACCTCTGACCTCTCACCGTTTTGCCATACGACCTACACCACCTGTCAGAGAGAACGGAAGAGGGAAGGAAGGAGAGAAGGAGCCGAGAGCGAGACGGATGAGTGACGGAGAGCGGAAATGTCAGAGAGCTGAAGAGATTCCGGTTGGGTCGAGAACCAACAGCTGTGGAGGTGAAGAGGAGGGAATCAGACAGGAGCCGGTGAGAAGAGTTAGATGAAGGTGAGATGAGAAGCAGCAGCGGATGACAGACTGCAGATACTGTAACCATATGTTTGGGGTTTGGTGGCTTGGAAATCAATTAGTCTGGCCTAGCTGCAGATGCTGTCATGTGAGCCTAATTACCAAGAGGATGACAGGTAACATTAATTATCCTAACCTCTTTGTCATAACAATAGCCACTCGTACATTAATTGGAAAGTCTTTGGTGCTTAATTGTATGTCTCATTTAATAACTGCACATAGAAGTAGTCTCTCTCTCTCGCGCTCTCTCTCTTTTTGGAAGAGCGACATATTCATTAAAAAAAAAAGGCCAGCAATGTATGCTACTTATCAAAGGGTAATTTAGAACAAGTTAATGAATGTGAACAAATAAACGTGTCTCATTATTCATGTTAACTTTGTAATAGTAAAGATAATACAGCAAAACAGAAATGTGTTGAATAGTAAAGTGTGTTGTTCTTGTTTTTTGACTTCTTTACTTAATTAATCATACTATGTTATCTAAACACGTACCAACAAGCAGCCAAAACAACAATTTTTGCTGTTATTCTAATCCATTTGCTCAATTAGATTTTTTTTTTTTCAAATATTACCAACATTGTAATATACTATGTGAATATGTTTCAAGGTTGATCAGCACTCAGTCAATCATTGCTTTCAGGACTTATTAATAATACTAAACCAAAATGTAAAGTGCCCCAAAAAGCCCCATAAATAAAAGTATTTATATACACAAGAAGAAAAGCGGACCTGATGCTTTAATTGAGAGGAAATCAAAAATATACATATTAAATGACAAAGATGTAGAGAACTATTCCGAGGACAACTGCAGTGTAAAATATGAATACATTAGTCCGCCGACCTTGGACAGCTCAATCGATACTTGTGAGCATTAGCGGCCCTCCAAAAAACTGGAGGATAGAGAGGAGAGAATTTCCATTTTAACTCAATGATGGATAATCCTACCTTGAATAACTGTGCTTATAATAAATGGGTCGCAAGCATTTAGTATTCTAGGCCCACTCTAATAATTGCTTAAAAGTGGATAAAAAGGGTGAACTATTAGTGATATTACTAATTAGTGAATAACCAATCAAGCTAAGTGTTCCCTGAAAACGCTCCCAGAGTGAGTATGATAAATGAATTGTAATGCGTGCTGGAAAGTTTGTGCTTATGTGTTGTATATGTTGTGTGTATATAATGTTATGTGTGTGTGTGTGTGTGTGTGTGTGTGTGTGTGTGTGTGTGTGTGTGTGTGTGTGTGTGTGTGTGTGTGTGTGTGTGTGTGTGTGTGTGTGTGTGTGTGTGTGTGTGTGTGTGTGTGTGTGTTTGACGGTGATAAACCTAAGGTAATCCATCTTGAAATATGTCTATGTGGATATGACTGATGAAAGTGTGTTTTGATAAAGAGCATGTCAGAAAGCCAGAAAAAAGCAACATAAATTTTTCCAATAAATAAATCCAGTAATAAATAAGTGTATTTGCTTTCTACAACAATGTCTAGAAAACTATGTGTAAGAATATGGTCAGTTTAGTGGCAAAAGGGAAAACAGACAATGTGACATGTTTTAATGTTGTTTTCTTTTTGTTCAAATGATGATTGTATCATAAGCTCTGACATCTACTTCCTTCAAGCATCATTACTGTAACATGTACCTGTCACTGCATTGTTTAGTGCCTGTCAGAGTCATGTATATAAGTACAGCTTTCTAACTGTACATATACAGAAGGCATGAGGTAAAACACAACGATGAACAGGAAACATGCAAACACAAAAGAGCAGACACATTTACATAAAAAAAAGGAGCATATTAAAAAATTGCTTCACTGACCAACATACATGAACAAACACACTAAGGTGTAGCATGGAAAATAAGTGCCACACTGCCTTATTAGCCCCAGTGGTATTCTAGGTAAGGACAAATACTCCCAGCCTTATTAACACGTTGCAACCTGCAAGCCAGCGTGTGTGTGTGTGTGTGTGTGTGTGTGTGTGTGTGTGTGTGTGTGTGTGTGTGTGTGTGTGTGTGTGTGTGTGTGTGTGTGTGTGTGTGTGTGTGTGTGTGTGTGTGAGTTAAGTGTGAGTGAAAGCCGGAGTGATTTTGTGGCTTACTGTAGTCATTTCTGCCTGGCATTTAGAACAAAAAGAGCTGCACCAGTAAATCTTTCTGGATTGAAATGAAATAAAGCGAGGGGACAGAGAGTAGGAGAGGAGACAGGGAGAGGAAAGAAAGACAGACAATTACTGCAAGAAGAGTACTTTCTTCCCCTCATCGCTCTCACCAAAAGGCCAAGTGACAATTTGAACAATTACCCGGAGCCATTACCTCCATCTGAACCTGGCTGGTTGAGAAGAGACGGACCTATGAGCGAGTGAGTGAGGGTGAGTGTGTGCGAGTGACAGAGTGAGGGACAGTGAAGGAGACAAACTGAGAAAATGACATGAGGAAGAGGAGAGAGTTAAACAGAAAGATAATTATTTTATTTAAAGAAGTCAAGGGATAATTTAGCACTTATACACTCAGACGGTAGTTATGACAACATAGCAGGTTTGAGGAAAAACTGAGGAGGAACAAGAAGACAGAAAGATGAGACAGAAAGTCGAGGGAGATTGTTTTTCTACTTAATGACTGGACCAAACGATACAATCTATTCATCTCCAGGGTGGATACTCCTTTTCTATCCCTAAATATATAAATATGTGTTAATAAACTGAGGTCATAAACTGATGTGTTAATAAACTGATGTCATGCCACTAACAACATGACAGATAAATTCAGCTTAAAAGGTAGGGTAAGGGGTAATGTACAGTGAGACGGTCTTTATTTCAAAATGAACCCCGACACAAATCAGACGTGTCTTTAAGCGACCTGTTCATTTTGGAATAATGGCCAGCTAGCTGTGCATTATCTCACTTAGTGCATTGCTACTTACTAAAAAAATAAAAAAGAATCCATAATTTGACAAAAGATATTGACTTCAAAATGATTTTAAAGATTTAAAAATGATCAGTTTTCAACAAAGCGATGTAATAAAATCTCCATACACTTATTGGTCCAAGTCACGGTAGTTACAACATGAAACTGCATAGATAGAATTGCTGTTTATTCTAATTTAAATGCTTTGGATGGAAGTTTTTTTATTTAAAAGTGGAGGCGTGAGCAGCAAGGATCTGATCTCAGCCTTGAGGTTTCATAACAGTAGCAGACTTAAACAGAAAAAAAGGGGAAATTACTTCCTGACGCATGTTTCAGTTATTTCTTTACGAGGCACAAACATCAGCAAAGCCAAGCAACCGCAAACAAGGCCATGACGAGTTTCTGAAGTTATGGGGACTGAAATTGCATTTGTTTTGTGAGAGTTGGGTTTAACAGCTCGCTAAAATGTTTCATTAAAGAAGCGGATTGTGACATGTAATCACCACAGCTGTAAAGTTATGTGTAAAACGATACAGGAAACCTGAGGAGCTAGCATGAACTGTAATAAAGAGCGTCCACAGCTGGTGCGGTTGAGGTCACATACATGCATGCTATCAAGTAGGCGCGGCAACATATAAAGCACCCAGATGCACACGGTCCGGACAGGCCTACTGTGTAATTGACACCCGGTCATATTTCATATTGACAGTCGCAGGAGTGATGGCGTGCAGTGAAAACAGAGCAAAGATGTAAGGAATGGTAGGTGGGCTCACAACAACATGATCTGCATTCCTGAGCTTTGGATTACATTTTCACCGGGTAAATAAAATTAAATGGATTAGTGTTGGCAGTTTATATTTATTAGTGACAAGTGCATCCAGGTTTCATTTCTGCTCAACTGTGCTCCATGTCGCTGTGGGTTGTAAATCAGAAGAGATTGCTGCTCTTGTTTTTTTCTGGTGGATCAACATAAGACAATCCAGTCAGTGTGGTTGGGCTAAATATTAGCGTGTCATTAATACTCCATGGACTTCTCTTTCTGTTTTTCCCTTACCTCTTCCTCAACAACAAGCCTCATCTACGACGGGTACCGTCTCAGCCTCAGTAAGGTTAAGACTGGGAGAGTGGACACCTCTGAGAACCAATCACATTCCCCAAAAGAACTGAACCTTGCAAACAGGTAACTCTACGGGGAATACGGCGAGGTTTTAAAAAAAAAAGGGATGTTTGTCCGGTGAGGAGTCCCATGGGAGGAGGGCTCACCACTCAGGAGTCCAATCAGTACAAGGGAGTCCCTTTAACCAGTGACCTGGAGGGATTTGTTGTGTCCAACTATCTACAGGGAAATGAAACTGTAACACTATCATAACAAGGAAGACTACTTCTTTATGCAACCAGCACACTGTTTGGTGATATATATATATATTCCATTCCAATGTTCTTGTAAGTTATTTTGTGTTTTTAGTGTAGCTGAATAAGTGAAAAGGTTGCTAGTAGTGTAAAATACGTACATAAGATGCATCAACTCAGAGAACCTGTCAGAAATGTGGAAGGTAGAGTAAATGAGTGGAAGAGGAGAACAGAGGGGGGAATAAGAGAGTAGTATGTGTATTTATTCTTACAGAGAAGACAGAAAAAACATTTGTGATAATCATCTAATATACCTATCTCCAACCTCATATCAGATATGAAAGTGTAAAATCAGAATAAGGAACAGGAAGAAAGAGGAAGACACAGATGGAGAGATGTGATGGCAAAGGACAGAATCAGATATATTATCGTCAGAAAAGAGAAAATGGATCAAAGTTTAAACATCAGGCCCTGGGGTCAAATAAATAAAGCAAGGTGGGAAGCTGGACCCAAATTATTAATGTTGACACTGTTTGGACTAAGATGTTGAAAAGAGGAAAAAACAGAGACATGAAAAAGTGTGATTGGCAGGGGTAAGGAAGGAGGAGAGGAGGGGGAGGAAGCAGATGAGAAAGTGTTGCCCTCTACCCTTCTGAAATAGAGAGAGAAAGGATGAAAAGAGAGAAGAGAATGGAGAGAGTCATCCGTCTTTGTTAGAAGAGTTTGATGTGACGAAGCATGTCTGGATTAGAGGGAACATGAGGACACCACAGGCACCGCTCACCCCCGACCTTTAAACATATATATTAACTACACACAGAAACACACTGCTGCCATATGTCTGAATTCATCAAAAAGGGGAAAAAAAAGTTACTTCTTACCTGTTTTATTAGTACTTGTACTTATATTTGATTCAACTTTTACCTGGTGGGTTTAGATAAAATTGATGTATTTACAGTTTTAAGTTATGTAGTATGAGATATGTAGGCTATAATATAGAGAGCAGGAAACCAAGCAAAAAAATGATATTACTTTTCACCTGATATTTGTGGAATTATTCTGAATGCTTATCTAAACAAAATATCCTCCGCAAAGAAAAATATGTACAATATATGAACAGTGTGTATGTGGACTTCCCTAGAGACAGCACAGGGTCTGACATTTCTTAATTCATTTTGGTAAAGTTGGACTTCAGCAAACACCATTTATTCATGTCATAATGGCCTTTATTGATTCTTAGGTGGACATTCCAATAGGAAATTCTTTTATAGCTACTAAAACATTAAGTATACAATACTGTATTAACAATGTGCTATGCTCTGAGCAGTACCAGCTGTGGCATACTGGGAAGCCTTCTAGATAAAAGGCCATGGGGTCATTAAAATCAAAGTGTTTACCCCCTTGGGAGCATTAATGAGCTTAGCAGCTTTCATGGCCTATTAGATTACGATAGCACAGTAGTATCGATGAGGAGCCATCATGCTAAATCAATATCAATAAGGGAAAGCTGACCATAAGACTTGATGAAAGACAGAGTACACAAATCGGTTTGTCTTTTACACACAAAAGGCAGTATGCTGGGTAGTATTCAAGTAAACCAATACATGTCTAACCAAACGCATGATGGGCCTTTTGCACTGCTTAGCAACCAGAAGAGACATTTGTTGACACTAGAGGTAAGTTTATGTGATGTCCAGCATAAAGGTTTTCTCTCTGGGAAGAATGAGTACATTTCATTGCAATGTTTCAATTAGATTCCTTTGTTCATTCTGCCTTAATGGAAATTCTGACCCAACATTGGTGCATGACAAAACCTGAGGTGGTCATATAAAACATGGAGATTCCTCTTCTCAGGGACCCACACAAAGACATTTTAAAGTGAGGCCAAGCTGTTCCAAGTGGAACAAAAACAGTAAAAAAAGTACAAATTGTGGGTTCCAAACTGCATTTCTCTTTGTGTCTTTTTGTGTAACTGGTTCAGGGTCTTACCATCCCGATGGCCTCCTCATTGAGGGAGGGTCCGGTCTCTGTCGGCTGGGGGCTGAGGGCCGACTCGCTGCTGCTTCTCACCAACAGTGGGGTGTCTGTAAGAAAAACAGAAGGACACAAACACATCTTAAATGTGCAAGTAGCTTTGAGTGTTTCTTTTTCCTACTGAGGCCTGCTCTTAAAGATTTGAGTGGATTCCTGAAGATCAGTGGTAAGCTGATAATGTTTACTATTCAGAAATTCTTCTCAAACAATTTCACAAATCCACAAAATAATGCAAAACAGACATTAGTAACGATACTGTGAGCATTTCACCCAAGCCTTATAAATACATTTTTGCAGCTGAGTTGAAAATTGATGTGTGTGTTTATAAAGACTGTTTGTATCCACGTGATAACTACTGACAATGTTTAAAGTAGAAGTTCTACAGCCTATAAATCAACCACTTCTTCTTCTTTCTTTGTTTATAGGAGGTATCTGCAGGAGGAATGTGACAACACCACCAAACTCTAACTTAACGGCAGCGTTATGTGTAGAAAAACAACTTCAACAGTATTCCTGTTATCTGTCATTTGTCAGCCCAATTGGACACAGTGTGACTATGAGTCACTGAGAGTAGCCAAAATCTGCTTCTGCCATTTTTCTCTGATCCAATATGTGTACACACACACACACACACACACACACACACACACACACACACACACACACACACACACACACACACACACACACACACACACACACACACACACACACACACACACACACACACACGACTACCTTAAAAAAGCTTATGCTATTTTGATTTAGTCATAGTTCAGCAAAATTCATCTCTAATAATAATCTTTTAGATGACAAGATACAGACTCTGAGCTCGTCATGCCACACTACAGAGAGGAGTTGGTGTGCTTTCTTTTTACGGGTGTCAAAGCATGATGAGGAAGAAAGAGAGAGGAGAGACGAATATTTTTATGTTCTTAGGTTGACAAAATTAATTTCCACTCTGTCGTTGTCGTCGTTATGTGTTTGTGACATCAGTCCAAGTCAAAGTGTGCTTATTAACAAAAACAAAAACAAAAAAACATCCAGACATCCAGTGCAGTGACATAGAGACACCGTGTACGGCTCTGGTAGCGGTAGCGACCTGTCAATCACAAGGTAGCCACGCCCTAAAGCATACCCTGCTTTATTGTATATTTCACTCTATGCCCATTAGAAATAATGCAAGTTTAAGGAAAAATATATTACACAAAACCCAAATGCTTGCATATGGATGTGTATTCATTTGGGCAGCTTCAGGTTTGAAAAAGACAAGCTTTTCACAGCTACAGTATGAAGATTTGAATCTAAGACAAATCAAATAAGATTAAGAACTACTTTTTAAGTACTTTCTTCCTCGACAGAGCGAACTCAAACTTTCTGAGCCTTCAAAAAGTTGTGTCTAGATGTCAGTGAAGACATACTGTATATATATATATATACTAAAGCAGAAGGTGCTTTGTCGAACAGATGCCACAATAAGGCACATTACCATCTCCATGGAGACTCACGAAAGTGTACCATTTTAAGCTTGTTAAAAAGATAGAAATAAAGAGCAATGGTGGTATAACTGGTGGGAGACGGACATTAAGTAAAGGATTAAAGATTAAGAAAGCAAGAAACAAGTAGGAAAGCATGGACCTCAAACATTCACCGTCTGAATGAAACCTAAGGATTTTCTTCTAGGTACTTATTTTAATCATCCGAACTCGTTAGCCAGCGCTGCCTTAGACATTTATGTGTTGCATTTAAGTCCACATCTGTTGATTGCATACTACACTGTAGCAGTGTGATCAGGAGCTCGTTCCTGGATGTTGTTTCTGGAGATGTGCACCGCTCCATCTGCTCATTAGGTCTGTGAGGAGCAGACCTGGAAGCCTGAGTGTCTGAGAAGTTAATGTAGATCCCTTTCTTTAAAATCCCTTCAGCGAACACACTGGTGTTCATGGGTCCAAATGGCCAATAAGTGTCTGATTTGCAGATCTCCATGTGCATGTAAGTAACATATGATAGTGTCTCCCTCTCCACATCTCATCAGCCCACTGCATAAAATCATCATTTAGCAGAAGCTGATGGATGACGCACGCCACACTAGTGCCTGGTGCTTCTGCTGGAGCTTGAAGGAATAGAGAGATGGTAAGAAAAGTCAACACTGCAGAAAGCTATCCAAATAAATAACATTTATTACTGGAGGAATTATTATGATATGTGTGTTGCCCTGCCAATCCTCAAATCTACCACCCCCCCATTGATAGGCCCATCAATCCATATATACATTAAGGACACTGTCATGTTAGCCTCGATGGTTCCACTGGGAATGAAAGGAGACTGGTGGTGCTGAGGGTGGAGGGGACCTCTAAATGAGCAGACTACTCAGAACACATGCCAAATGATATTTGTAGGGTCATGTATTGATCGTCACAAAATGGACCCTTGGTGCTCTTAAGACTGGCTGGAGGGTATGGATTACATCAAACCCCTAATCAATTCATCTTTTTTAAAGAGAGGCAATGAAAGAGAGATAAATGAATAGAGGACAAAGGACGTAAAAATGAGAAACAGTTGAGGGAAATGGATAAAGAAATAACGGGACTAACAAAGGGAAAGATAATCAGGGAGATACGAAGACAAGATGCAGTAAATGCAATGAAAATGAAGATTAAAAAAAACACACAAATTGTTAAAACCAAAATGAAAGAAGCCTTTAAATATCATTTAAACATATGCTATTATATTTTTGCTTTGCCGTAACACCTAATCTCTCAGTTTTAGATTGAAGCAGACCTGTCAAGACTTGAAACCAGAAATGATGTTGTAAAAATGTTCCATTGAGGGTACATTAAGATAAATATAAATGACCATGTAGGGACAAATAGTGATACTACTCTGTCCATATATACCTGTAGGCATTCCAAGATCGATGGTTTTCTGCTAGATTGGCAAAATGAGGTGTCAGTTTTAGATCACCTAGTAATCCCCACCACCCTGTTTCACCACAGTTCTAATACTATATTGAGCTACAGGCTTTTCGCAATTCCCAGTTTGTACATCCTCAATTCCTTTCCTCGCCTCCTCTCCTTGAGTCTTCATCCCCCCCCCCATGGGAGATGTGAGCAGAGGAGGCGAGGAAGAGACACAATGATAGAGGGGGTGAGGCAACAGGCATCTTCGCCTCTGAGCCGACATTTTGAAGTGAAACTGAAGCAGCTAAATGGAATTCAGCCATGATTCATTTTACTATTTACACCAGTGCCTTTCTAACTTGGACTGGTCAAAATACCCTTTTGGGGAAAAATGCCTATTTCTGACTTTTTTCAAATCTATTGCATATGATGTACGGTGTTGAACATTGGACAATTCTGCATCCCTTCCATTGATCTCAAGATTCCAGCCTTGATAACAATGACTGCGGCTAAACGAATCGCAGTGAGGGCACCACTCGAAAAATCACTTTAATCAATGGTCTTGTCTTTCCACTCTGATGCTGATCGTGTATCACTTCAGCACTTCTGACTCTGCAGGAGTCCTTCTTGGAATCAAGTGTGAAAACCTCATGTGAGCTAGTAGTCAACAGTGATAGAGTAGATAGAAAAGGACAGCGGTGAGAAGCAGAAACAATGAGCAGGAGACGGAGAGAACGAGACTTGAAGGGACGGTGGGAGAGAAACAAGTGGTTTGGAGTCGGAGGCAAAACATAAGACAGTGATAGAGGCCCCCGAAGTCTGACCTTCTCACACTGACAGTGATAGTCTCCAGAGCGCCGTTACCTCTAATCTAGCATGACAGTCACACATTACTACTAATCTCTGCTGACAGGCGACCACGCTGAAACAGACTAAACTTCCTGTCTTAACAGTGTCTG
This sequence comes from Anoplopoma fimbria, assembly GCF_027596085.1. NCBI lineage: Eukaryota > Metazoa > Chordata > Actinopteri > Perciformes > Anoplopomatidae > Anoplopoma > Anoplopoma fimbria. Next base: position 19,139,162 of record NC_072464.1, on the reverse strand, counting down.
GATCATACAGCTAAGGCTCCCTCACTCAGGAAGGTCATACAAGATGAAAATGTCAATTATGTCAAAGCTGGTAGTATAGATGCAAGATACAGGATTTTTTTTTTTTTGCTGTAACAGACACGATATGTGAAATTAGATCTATTACAAGAAGGGGGGGGGTCGGAAAAATGGGAATTTTTGATTCAGAGTGGGAGTCCTTGAGCGTCACGTTCCTGCATCGCGTCCTTAGAAGCTGGCTGAGAAATGTTAATAGTATCATCAAAAAACACTGAAAAGTGGAAAAGCACTGAAACTTACTGAAATCCTAGCAACAATAGATGGATGAGCTTTATCACACTTCATTTGGCCTATTAATGACATTTTGAAAAACAACCTTGACAGATCGTGTTCAAATGTCAAGTGTTCATCTAGATGGATGGTAGGAAGTCTACGGACCGTGCAGTTAAGCTGATCCAGAGTCTACAATTCATAACTAATTTGTCTCTTTGATTAGCTGACAGCAGGAGCTAACGGAAAGTAATGCCTTGGTTTCAGCGAACTGTAGGTACACCCAATCCATCACCCGCATGGTTTGTTATGCTGAAGCAAAATTACTTTCGGACAAGTTACTGTGGCAGCTGCAAGCCCTCTCACACTCGCATCTACAATACCTCTAGTGAACAGGCACTTGACTTGACAAAAGACAGAGAGGGATGAAGGAAGGGAGACAAAGAGGGAACCAGGGAGAGAGAGAGAGACGGGGGAGAAAGAAAAAGAGATGGAGACAGAGAGAAAGAAAGGTTGGTTCAGATAGGTCTAGTCCACGTTACAGTAAGCAGACGCAGACATCAGAGTTCAATCTGCCGCCTGACATTACGCACACACTTCCTGTCCTCGCTTTCCTCTGCTTCTCCTCATCTGATTCTCTTTCATCCTCATCTTATTCTGCATCTCGGAGACAGCGCCGTCTCCGAGCGCATTTCAGCCGTCCTCATCTTGTTTTCATCACTGTCCTGCGGAACATGCCCACAGCTTCCTGACCTTTATCTGCACTGTTATTCAAAGTTAGCATCGTTCCTATTGTCTAGGATAAGGTAATAATAAGAATATACTGTACCCAATAAGCCATTACCTGATGGTCAACATATACTTTATTATTTCCTTCTTTCCTTTATGTTTCAATTTACAGATTATACATTTTAGCCATTTATCCAACCCTCCAAACTGATGTTTTGGGATTTGTCTACTGACCTTCACTGACGTTGCCTTGCGGTCTACTTCGACATCAAATTTCAGTCCCAACGAGGCTGTTTCTTGTTTAACGTCAGTTGTGACATTGACCTGTCTATGCACTGACCTACAGGTACACCCATAAGGTAAATCAGTGGTTTCCCAAGGGACTTCTTTTTGTCAGAGGAGCTCTTTGAAAAAGCATTTAGACCATGTGTCAGAAGCAGAGCGGGGATGTCTGGCACAAATATACCTCCTATCAAAGCGCATGGGGTGGAAGGAAATGAGAAGAATATTAAGTCCAACTTTATTGTTTTGTATAATGCACGTGTAGCTAGACTTTTTGATCTCTTTGTTACAGAGTACCAGCAGAGACAGACAATGGGGGAAGTACTGGAAATACTTGGAGTGTTGGGTTGCTCAGAGCGAACAGGATCAGACACAGGGCTGTGATGGTTTGCCAGAGATAACATGGACTGGCTTGTAGTCATAAGAAAAATACATTGTCTAATTTGGACATAAGAAATTGTGATGTGATGACAAATGCAAAAGCCTAGATGATGTTAAGGTCATTGTTCTTCCTCTAGAGAGTCAGTACATTATATATTTTAGCACAGTACTGTGGCTGGGATTAATAAAGATACGTTTACACCTAAGGTGAGGTAAATATCTTCTTACTTGTACAATTTGTAAAACTTTGTAAATAACAAATCTTCTGTGAATGAACATTAAGTAGTAAAATAATATAATATAAATAAAGCATATTCAAAGCATGTAGCAATGAAGAAGAGCAACCAAATGTTAACCCCTCAAATCTCCAAATCTAGATCTGATTTGTTAAACATCGCTCCTAACGTGTTGACCTGAAAATATAAAGATTCCCTTTGATCTACAAAGAAAGTTAAATTCCACGTCACGGTTGGAGTGAAGCATTACCAAAACAAACATACAGTATATAAATGAACAATGACTCACTGGACTTGAGGGCTGAGGAATTGACTTCTATCTCCCCCCCTGCGATGGGCTGGAAGACGGAGAGCTCAGACTGGTGGAGGTCAGGGCTGGGGGCCAGCCTTGAGTTAGCCACGCCCCTCTGCTGGGCTTCCTGCTCCTCATACACAGCCATCAGCTAAAAAGTGACAAAAAAAGAAAGCACACACACACACACAAAATGTAGCCTGTTAGTTGATTTAATTATTCTATTCTCTTCATCCATTATGAACACAGTGTTTAATCAGAGCAGCAGGAATTCTTATATAACTCCACTCACAATCACTCCAGGTTCTTTGATTTGCTATGCTCCCTACTCGCTCTCCACTTACACTGAGAGTAAAGCCACTCCAATACGCTTAATTCTCTTCAATTCAAATGCATAATAAAGTACAGTGCTGGGATAAATTTAGGGTAAAAAGAACACAAAAAATAATAACCCAAGAAAGAATTGATTAGAAAAATCATATTGTGGCTTTGTTGGAACACAATTTCTGAGTTACCTTGTGGATGAGGACGCTATAGAGGATGTCCAAGGAGCCCAGCATTCCTGCAACAGTGTGTGTGTGTGTGTCTACTCTGAAACAACTGCCTCCATTGGTGTCTCCCCTCTGAGTGTGTGTGACACCCTGCTAGCTCCGACTGTGTTATATAGTGGAACCCCCGTCTATTGAGTATTGCACTGAGTCTGCGTTTAGCCTAACATAGCACACAGCTTGTCAACACAGTGTTCTAGGGGCCTCCACGTGAAACCTGAATAGACCTGTGAGTGTGTGTGTGTGTGTGTGTGTGTGTGTGTGTGTGTGTGTGTGTGTGTGTGTGTGTGTGTGTGTGTGTGTGTGTGTGTGTGTGCTTCATGTCTATAGTGGCCAAGAGTAAAGAAAGGGGACTTTGCCAGTAAAGCCAGAGGCTTCCCGCTACATTGGAACCAACAAGTGTGCAACATACTCTCTCACTCATACAGACATGCATGCTACAAACGCGCACAATCGATATGAGAAGCAAATGTGCAAACACACACACACACACACACACACACACACACACACACACACACACACACACACACACACACACACACACACACACACACACACACACACACACACACACACACACACACACACACACACAGAGGTGTGAGTCACTGCACTGTGATTTGCTGGCTGGCTCTTCTGCACAAGAAAGCAAAAAAAAAATGCCACAATGCCAACATTATGAAAATGTAATTCCAAAGCGCAAAGTGATGCCAACATTTCCGACTAAAAGCTTACGCAGGTGCTCGTACAGAGAAGTCCAGCGACAGCAGCTTTTTATTTCCAAGGCCAACCTGATGATTAAAGCAGATTTTCACTGGAGGTTTCCTCATTGGGTTTTTTTTTTGATAAATTAGGAAGAGGAAAAAAGCAGAGAATGTCTTGCTCTGGCCCCCTCTACGATCCCTCTCTAGCTCGAAGTAATTTTCAAGGTACTCGTGTCACTTAATGCACCTGCAAGCCCTGTAGCACTCGTTGAGGTGGAACCGAGTGTTGAGGCACTTCATGAAGGCTTCTCCTTGATCTCCTGTGGGTTCAATTGTACTTCATCTGTGGAAATGGAAATGTTAACTCCATTGTGAGAACTTAAACTTATTTTTAGTTCGTTTTTTTTAAGTATATATGTCTGTGTGAAGATTTACTTTCTATATTTCTGCTCTTTCTTTCCAGCATGACCTCACCAGGCAGAGAGCAGAATAATATGAAGTTATACAATATCACACCTTTCTTATTCTCCCCCCTCCATCCATATCTCACCAACTATTCGGCGCAACCAGTCTCTCACACATTCATGTTCTGTCACACTCCCCCTTTTCCATCTAACACACATCTTATTTCAGAGTCTATCTTCCCTCTTATTACAAACTCCTCCGACTTCTCTTTTGAATTTTCCTTCTAACTTGCTTATTGTTACCTGCCATCTCCTTTTTTCTCCTCATCTCTCCTACCCCCAACTTGTGTCTCAGCACTTGCACTTTTCTGTCATGACTATAAAACCTTGGTTTTCCCACGTAAACACAGCACTTTTAAAAAAAAAAATGTGTCTTTTAGAGAGAGTACAAGGCGTTCGCTTCCAGGTAAACAAACACGCAGAGGTGGGAGAGATGCTTAAAAAAAGAACATCTGAAAGAATGACAGCAAGAAAAATGGGCAGACAAATTCAACATAGTCTTGCTGAGTCTCTTGAAAAGCAGAGTTGGAAAGAGAGGACAGACAGACGAGAGATTAGGACTTTGCCTCTGTTCTCTTTGACAGCAGACTCAAAGACCTGCCAAACAAAATGACACCGCATCCTGAGCATGAGAGGGAGAGAGGGGTGAGAGAGGGGAGAGAGAGAGAGAGAGAGAGAGAGAGAGAGAGAGAGAGAAAGGTGAGACGGCACAGACGGAGCCAAAGCACGCAGAGAAGAAAAGAGAGACATGGCCATTGAGAATGTGATGGACAGAAGCCGAGACAAAATTGTCATGATAATAATGACGGGGACTGACAGATGTGCTGTGCTGTAAAAAAAACAAAAAAAAAAAAACTTTGCAGTGTTTGAGAGTAAGAGCAAAAAAGCAGACCTGAAGCTTGAGATTGTCTGAGAGTGTCACCGTGTCAAGTGTGAGTGCAGTGATGTGTCCATTACCAGCAAAATGAAAAGTTACATGCTGCCAACTCTGCCTCTGTTCCTCTAATACCACAACCCTGTTCTCCCCTCAAGACTACTGCTATAGCGTAAGCTCACAAGCTGTTTCCAGGTACAGTACACATCTGGTGTTTTTGCATTTGAGTAATGAGTTAATCGTTACTTTTATATGTGACATTTAACCTGCTCATCAGCGATCCTGTCAGCAACAACAGACTCACAGGTAGAGATGCTGCTGAACTTCTGATTTTTTTTTCTGTTTTAGCTTCCTGTCAAAACACACATTTTACTTTTGATCGCGTTGCTGACAACCTCATGTAAAAATGCCTTCATCCACCTGCTTTGGTATTTGAGCTCAAAATGCCTCTGAGCGAGGAATAAGTCTTTATTTTGTCTTCATTTGGGTTTTGGAAGAGGCACATTATTCGTTGAAGTAAAAGAAAATCCTCAGATGTCACTTTCAACCACAAATGGCAAAGCCCTAGGCAGTTGAGTTAGAGAACACTGCAACAGTTAGATAGCAGCCTTGGGGTTAAGATGTCCGTATTCACACCGATCCAAAATGTTGCAAAGCAGTGAACTTATACCGCCTCATGTCTGTATGCCTCAGCAAACGTCTGTCTGTTCAAAATGTAATCACTTCATCATCTTATCCTGTTAGACATTTGTGTGAAATTGTCAGAAATTAGCATACAAAATCTTAGTTTATAGCCCAAAAACCTGTTTTATGAATTCACAGTGACCTTGACCTTTGACCAACACATTTGAATCAGTTCACCCTTGAGTCGAGGAGTAAGAAGACATTTCCCTCCAGGTGTTCCTGAGATATTGCGTTCAGGAGAATGGGACGGACGGACAGACACCCCGAAAACATAATATCTCCGGTCACGGCTACTGCCAGCATAAAAGCTTAAAACACACTACCCCTAGACCACCAAGTCCAACTTAGGACAGCACTAAAATCATTTGGGACCTGTGTTTTGCCAAATTAAAAAAATGACTCCATTTGGGTTGTCAACTATGGAGTAATTTAGTTCAGCTCTAATTAAAAGCACACATAAACCCAGAGGTTAAACAGTAAAGCTAACTAAATCTTTCCCCTAGGGTTACATCTAAGCATCCTGTCCATCTCTTCTTCAGCCCCTCATATTTATTTTTACTGTGTGGTCAATACGAGGTTCACACAGGTTACCTAGGACGAGTACAGGCTAGTGGGAGGTAAGTACAGGCTAGTGGGAGGTAATTTGGTGTGTGTGTGTGTGTGTGTGTGTGTGTGTGTGTGTGTGTGTGTGTGTGTGTGTGTGTGTGTGTGTGTTTGTGCGTGCTACCTGACCTGAGAGCTTGGATCAATGGAAAGGCTTGACCCAACACGCCAGAATCAAACACTTCCACCCAGACACCATTACACCAATGTGTGTCACAGTTTATGAAATCTAAGTCTCAAGGTCTCAGCCACACTTGTGCCTCAGGACCACCGGCAGAAGATTGTAAAAAGGACACCACCGATAAGATAGTAAGAAGATAGCATGAATATATATATATATCTATAATATATATATATATATATATATATATATATATATATATATATATATATATATATATATATATGCTAGGATATGCAGCCTATATGCATTGTTTGTGAAGGAAGTTTTCAGGATCTGGAGCCACAACATAAAGTTCATAAATAGTGGGTATTTCTTTGAACTTGACTTCTTGAAAATGTAACAGCCTAACCATTCCAAGAAATTAAAAATCTATAATTTTAAAGCTTGCGACACACCACATGACATTAATCTGTATTTCTGTTGTGTATTGATCATAATTTTATCCCCAGCACAACTTGGTAATGACTGGTTATGGTAGTATTTGTGATCAAATTTGACACTTTCTGATGTCCAACAACAGAAAAAAGATATATTGTCAGATATAAATACATATACAGAGTTAATGATGCTAATAAGACAACTGTATTGTTAATTTTGGCTGCATTAAAACACATTATATGAGATTGGCAGAAGCCTAACACACCCACACAGGTGTTTCCAATCGTGCAGGCTGATTAGACATCTACTCGTGTTGCAAGCTGGGTGGAGCTATGCTGAGAGTGACGTGAGGTCATTAAACTCCATGCACCAATAAGATGTGATTCAAGCACACACTGAACACACCTACATAGTCTGGAGAAGAGGTCTAATTAGACACCATAAGTGAAAACACCTGTGTGGCTGCACGGAGCAAGAGTGTGTAGAGGCTTCCTGGGTCCGACCGTGATATTGATATGAGATGATTTACTTGCCATTCACTTTGGACATTAATTGTGTACTGTACATCATCAAATATGAACGCATGGGGCCAGAGAGTGACACGCGGCGGTCAGTTAACGCTACATCGTTTATCCACGGTCAGAATCACTATGCCGCCGGTCTTCGTGAGTGATGAAGAAGACATAATTCAATCGCTATCCTTGTAAATACCAACATCATTTACAGAGAACAGCCTACAGTGGTATTTTGAAGTTGAGCTAACTCAGGTAATCAACATTAATTGACTACAGCCAAAACAAATTAAACATGAGAAGCTCCAGAACAGCAATAATTGTGCCCTTGATTTTATGGGGGCAGAAGGAAATGCAAATGATACACTATTATACACAGTGGCATGTGCATGATGTTCTGTGTACTGATCAGCATCTCCGAAAGTCTGTGTGTGTGTGTGTGTGTGTGTGTGTGTGTGTGTGTGTGTGTGTGTGTGTGTGTGTGTGTGTGTGTGTGTGTGTGTGTGTGTGTGTGTGTGTGTGTGTGTGTGTGTGTGTGTGTGTGTGTGTTTGAGTGAGTGAGTGAGCGCCGAGGGATGGAGAAGTGCAGAGTTGGTTCCTTTCCTTTTATTAAAATTAAAAGAGCACATGAAATTTAGATAGATTAATCGTTGTTCAGGATTAAAGTGCACAACATGGAATCGTTGCTCACACACACACACACACACACACACACACACACACACACACACACACACACACACACACACACACACACACACACACACACACACACACACACACACACACACACACAACCATCCGTTTGCACATCATACCCTTTATAATCGGGTCGATTAGGGCCTGATTGATTGCTTTGGAGTGGATCGATAAAAAATGCTACAATCAGCCAAATGCATGAGCACACAGCCCAGTGCACACGCACGCACAAACACACATAAAACAATCTATAAATATGCTTAAGCTATCTGTAGACCACTAAGCTTTGATTTCCACTCATGTCCACTTACCATGAAAAAAATAATCCATGATGTTCAAGTGCATGTGTGTGCTTTGGCACCTTATGCAGTCAGCAGTATCTTTAGCAATGACCACTCCATCACTATAGCCAGGTGAGGTGGCTACACCTGTCCATCATATGTGGAATGTGTGTGTGTGTGTGTGTGTGTGTGTGTGTGTGTGTGTGTGTGTGTGTGTGTGTGTGTGTGTGTGTGTGTGTGTGTGTGTGTGTGTGTGTGTGTGTGTGTGTTAATGTTGGCTCAGTTGGTTTTGGCTGTTATACATTAGAGGATTCAGGGAAGTAAAATGACATTTTTTTTTTAGTTTATTCTCACAACAAATATGCTAATTTACTGCCATCTGCACTATTTCAGCTTCTCGTGTTGCTTTTTCATTAAGACGGAATGTTATTAATGAACTGCAATGATCTAAATAAAACAATAAATTCAGGATAAAACATGTCATCCAGGCTCAAAATCACAAAGCTTTTACTCAGACGTAACTGTTCATCATAAGAAAGAGAGCACGTTTGATCAGTGACACACACACACACACACACACACACACACACACACACACACACACACACACACACACACACACACACACACACACACACACACACACACACACACCACACACACACACACACACACACACACACACACAGGGTAGACTGACAGCACCACCTAGCTCCACACTACAGAAGCTGCATCTGAAGTGCATCTTGAAGCCACCCCCCCCCCACCCTCTACTATCTATTATCGTTTCATTTCTGTGTTTCCTATCAAAACAAAAAGAACAGTTTTCTGCCTTTGAGAAGCAAAGAAAGAAGAAGACAAAAGTAATGAAGTTACTTTGCTATTGTCCGTCTGTGTGTGCCTGTGTGTCTCTCTCAGCTCAAAGAGAGAATAGCTGTACGTGAAAGCGATGGCCCCGGTGCCTTGTGGTTAATGTTCTGATTGCTTTAAACACCATCCTTTAGCTTATAGTGCTACATCCATCCTCTTCTGATGTAATGTCAAAGTTTAAAAACAGGTATGTTATGTCTGATGGCGTAACCTTGATGCAGCTCGTTGTGGTGCAGGTTTGCTAATCCGGACATATAACGTCACACGGCTTGGCTTTCTGGCCTTCTGTAAAGAAGCTAGCATGAGAAGTAACTTTAAAAAAAAAAAAATAAAATAACTGGCACGTTTCTGTGTGATGCCCATAAAAAATAATTGTGCAGATCACAAAGAGAATTTGAATGAACCCTGAGGCGGGTCAGCTCTTCTATGCTAGGCTATGTTCAAGTTGGCCCTTTCGTCTTTCATCAGCAAATATTCCTGCTTAGCCCCGTTTTCCCCTCCGGCCTCCCTTTTTCTCCTCCCTTTTGCTTCCTCTCGTTTCCCCTCCCGTCTCTTTCTTTTCCTCCTCTCTGGTTACCCCCTCTCCTCCTAATTCTGCTTCCTCTCGTTTGCCCCGTCTCCTTTTGCCTCCCTTTCTCTCCCCGTCTCCCGTTCTCCCTCTCTTTCTTTGCCTTGGCTTCGCCTCCCGTAACCTCCTCCACAGCTTGCCTCTCCAGCTGTCCCCCTCTCTCCCCCTCTCTGAGTCGTAGCGGCTCCTTACAAATCGTCAGATGTAAATCATCATGTTCCAGCACTTTGCTCTATTGGAAACACCCACAAAGCAACAAAGAGCTCATCGATTAACACATGAATCTGATACAACCGTGCTCTCTCCCTCAGTCTCCACACTCTAATTCCTTATTCCGTTACTTCTCTTGTGATCTCTAGAGTCAAACATCAACAACAATAGATAAACACACAGATAAGAAAAAGAAAACACTTCACACAAAAGGATACAAATACCCTGTTTAAGCACGCACATATGCACTGCAAAAAAAGGAAAGGGACAGAAATATTCACACACACACACACACACACACACACACACACACACACACACACACACACACACACACACACACACACACACACACACACACACACACACACACACACACACACACACACACACACACACACATCTCTGAATGTGACCTCTTAGCTGCAATCGATCCATCGCCATGGTAATCCATAACTAGGACGGCGTTGTCTCCGAACGGAGAATATGGATGAATGAAATTCACCTGCTCAGCAGTTTGAAGTGCATGTGTAGGGTGTGTATCCGTGTGTGTGTGTGTGTGTGTGTGTGTGTGTGTGTGTGTGTGTGTGTGTGTGTGTGTGTGTGTGTGTGTGTGTGTGTGACCCTCCATTGATCTGCAGTCACCTTGCCTCTCAGTAGAGCATGAGAAATCCAGACGAGACAGACAGGATGAAAAAGACAAATGGGGGACGGGAATACTATGAAGAATGAAAAACAGATTTATAAAGACAAAGGGAGAGGGCGGGGGGGAGAGAGGGAGAGAGAGAGAGAGAAAGAGAGAGAGAGAGAGAGACATACAGTACAGACTGTTTACAGACAGCAGAAAGAAGATAAAATGAAAATACAAACTGAAAGACATTATATAGACGTATTATTGCGAGACAGAGGATAGCAGAAACAATTTCAACTGTCAGAAGTAGAACATCCTTCATCAGCAGCAGCAGTGCGACTGCTCAGTGACTTTGTGAACTTCAGACAAGCAGAACTTCCATGTCTGTCATGCAGATAAAAATATATAATGGTAACTTCAGTTTCCTCAGTCATGCAGAGACAGTTCCCGAACATGCCTGCATCCATATTTGCATGCATGTGCTCGATTGTTTGCTTGCGCCCTTTCCCTGAATTCACACAAACTGTATATGCAAGAATATAGAAGAATGCGAGAATATGTGAGCGCGTGTTTGAGTGTGTAAGCCATCCAGCCAACCGCCATGGAGGCTGTGTGGAGACCACGCTTGGCCATATGGAACAGCATTATGGAGACACACAGAGGCACAGATGGACACATTCTGTGCAGGGCGGGCCATATTCTCTATGATCCACCGGTGGCAGTCTGATCGGCAGCACTCATAAACTTAGAGTGGGTCTATTGACCAGAGGAGACTGCACAGGATTCACCCACTGGGAAGAAGGGAGTGATTGTGGATCAAAGCAGTTTTTTTTTTGTTCCCCAAGGTGGGTATATTATTTACAAAGTCATTTTGGTATGCAATTACAGCGAGGTCTTTACACACGTTAAAGCGCTACGCATAGCCTGTGAAAGTAGTCGATGTTCAAAAAACCAGCATCAAGGTCTAGTCTGCAGCTCTCCCATCCCCTGATAGCTCATTTATCCAGCCTTCCTTTCCTTTCCTCCTCTCCTTTCTTTCCAGCGTCTTATCTCATTCAATTGGCTCTCCACATAACAATGGATGTCTGAGTGGCTTTTCAAGTAGGATTTGCTGTCTGTCAGATGTGACTGATTAGGCTACACACACACACACACACACATATATATATACACACACCCAATACACATCATGTTCTCTCTCACATACATGCAAACACAGTTTCACACTCGTAGACACACACACACAAAATGTTTTCATGGTGATTATCTGGGGCTTAACTTGTCGAAACGCTAAGCAGTAATAACTGTCAGCTGACAGTCCTGAACCTCCATCCATTCGGTGGCACACGGAAACACACAAGAATTAAGAAAAACAGATTGTATCACACCTTCTACTCGTACCTATATCACTTCTTAAGAGGGACGTGAGAGGAAATCATGAATTGCAATTGTTTTTCAAGGATGTTTTCTTTCCTAGAAAAATGGATTATGGTAGAAATTCCCTTGGAGCTTTAAAGTTTTGAAAACTTTAAACATGTTTGGTGAAGGGTCTGGGGATTGCCCGCTTTAGCCATTCGCATGTCTATAATCTGTAACCACTTCGGGCATTAAAGGGTTAATTGTTGAAAGGTTGTCTACTGACCCACAGGCAGCTTATCTGCTTCAGAGCTGAACGGGAACGATCAATCTTCACCATGTCGGTGCAAGGAAAAAATACTTTCACTAATTCTTCTTTTTTTTTTTTTTTTACTAATTCTACCCAAGAAGGAATAACTTTCAATTTCAATATCTAAAATAATTCTTGGTTTGGTCTGTGTACAGTATTAATAACAAGGACATGGCATCACAGAGTCTATTATATGTTACAGGAGTTAATGGTTGTGTGCATGCTTAGACTGACACTGTAGGATCAGGACCATCAAACAAATATTAAAATCTTTGATGTTTTCATACAACAACGGCTCTTTGATTATTGAACAACAAAACTAACAATACTCTAATTTTATTAATTATGCAGCATCAGCTTGAAACCTTTAAATCGTTGTCATATACAGTGGGTACGGAAAGTATTCAGACCCCTTTAAATTTTTCACTCTTTGTTTCATTGCAGCCATTTGCTAAAATCGAAAAAGTTCATTTTTTTTCGCATTAATGTACACTCAGCAACCCATCTTGACAGAAAAAAACAGAAATGTAGAAATTTTTGCAAATTAATTAAAAAAGAAAAACTGAAATATCACATGGTCATAAGTATTCTGTATATGTAGTAGAATTTAGTGTTGTCATATTAGAGACATTTCCAACTCTCTGTAAAATGTCAATATTCAGTATCATTTTTGTTACCACAGGGGCAGACGGACAAGTAAAATGTATTATTTGCTTGTTTTGTTATGTAGGAGGCGTCTCACTCCAAGTTACTGTTACTTCTGACCTCAGTGATCTTTTACATATTGCTACTGGATGCTTCGAACAACAGCAGCTGGGTATGGCTTCAGCAGCAAGAGTCAGGTTGTAAAAACATGGGAACTTTAAAACCTGTGCTTCGAGGCGGTTTTCAACAATCTTATAGCAACAGCATGTTCAATGACCAGGTCCTCTCCCAAGCATCTGATGAGCCAAAAATAAAGCTTTTAAATATCCAACATCCTGTTCTACTTGGCAGTTAAGCTTAAATGCGAGTCATTGCCGGTCGGGAGGTTTAGGGACAAATGGAGGCTGGAACTTTCTGTAAAGGGGATTAAAAAAAAAAAACACAGAAGAAACAGGTTTTTTTTTTAAACAGAAATGAACTCAAACTTTATGATGAGTATAAAACAAGTAATTCTGTGTCACGGTATTGTCTTCCCAACTGACGGACATTAAACTAAGTTTAGGGTTGAAGTTAAAATCCAACTGTTTACAAAAAGTGAAACAGTTCATGAAAACACCTCTGACATCACATTAGCTTTGACTCCATTACTCCTGGATTTTTCCCATTTAACTTCCTTTCTCCCGCAGCGTCTTACCTCCTCCCCCTCAAGGTGAATGACACAAATTATGTGACGCCTACTCAGAGAACTGATGATCTTTATGTGTGTGTATGTGTGTGTGTGTGTGTGTGTGTGTGTGTGTGTGTGTGTGTGTGTGTGTGTGTGTGTGTGTGTGTGTGTGTGTGTGTGTGTGTGTAAGTGTGTGTGTGTGTAAGTGTGTGTGTATAGGGGTTAGGCAATTAAATGAGCCTGTTATCATCACTCACACATTCAGGGACAGGTTCACTCTTTATAAAGCTCTCACCGCCCAGCGCATTACTCTGTCAATGTATGTAAATCTTTCTGCTAACTGCTGGTAGCTTTATGTGTGTGTGTGTGTGTGTGTGTGTGTGTGTGTGTGTGTGTGTGTGTGTGTGTGTGTGTGTGTGTATAAATCTCCCCTGGACACACACACACACACACACACACACCACCCACTGCTTCTCTTTCTAAAAGGGTGACATGAGAGGTGGTCCTTCTAACATCTCTATGATTGAGGTGAAGAGTAAAGCTCATAGCCAACACAGAGTGATTACATTAGTCTTCCTAAAAGATCATATCTTCTATTCACGAGACCATGAATCAAATCCATCTTGACACTAAATGAGGTGTACTTAAAAAGGGACAATCCCCCTTAATACAGACTACACACTGCCAAAAGCACAGCTGCAAAGTTCTCTCACTGAAGTCTCAGATTGGCCTCCAAATTCTCAGGTTGAAACGTTTTCTTGAAACAGCCCCGCGGCTTGCTGCATAATATAAAAATGCAGAATATCTTCAAAGATTTTTATGGCTATGACTTCAGGTTTTTAAGTCATTAGATCAAGCAGGAAGTTATGCTGCCTCAGTGTAATCATAATGAACTACAGAATGGGAATGGCAGGTATTTATGGGTTTCCATGTACGGGATTTAAAAGCTGTATTTTCACCCCCAAAGAATCTCACCCATACCATTCCCACGCACCAATAAAATAATGAATCTTTTGATCTCTCATTTCAAGAGCAATCAGTTCTTTTCGTTTGACTAAAGCTTGTGAAAAGAAGTTCATTTCAAGAGGAATTTTAGATTCTGTTGGTTATCTTTTGTTAGCTCAATATTAGGTGTCGTAGTCAACCACAGGAAATCTCTATTAACCAATTGATTGGTCAATGGGGGGGGAGAAAAAGGAAATGCACGTTACTCAATTGACTTAATGGCCATAGTGCAGTATGCACTCTACATGGTAGTCTAAATGAATAATCAATAAGCATAGAGCTATTTCAAGCATATTTCTTTAACCTTATTACCTTTAACCTGCCCATATACATTTGATTTCTGAAAATAGAATGAGCCTTTCTTGACTGTAAGAAATTACCCACAAAATATTTCCAAAACCCTCTTAAATGTCTTATTTGGTACCAGAAATGCACCACTATCAGTATTTTCCAAATCCCTGAAAATGTGATCAAGTCCAACTAGTTTGTACCTTACTGTTAACAGTGTTGTAAGCAGTGAAGAGAGAAATAAGAGAGAAAGAGCAGGCAGAATGAAGAGCAGTGAATCAGGCTGGAAATGTGAGCTAGCACTCCTAAACTTTATGGCTTTTTTTTTTTTTTTCTTTTTCCTTTTTTATCATTCTGTCCTTAACCCCTGATTTCCCTCTGTGTGTCTGAACACAGTCTGACTGACACACAGGCGTACGATGGACCAATGTTGAGTCATCTGGTTATCCAACAAACCCCCCCACTCAGGTACTTCATTAAGATAATTCATCGGCACGATGAATGTACGAGGAGGTGGACTTCATAACAATAACAATTAGTAACACACACACAACACACACACACACACACACACACACACACACACTTTCACACATTTTCCTGCAGTGCTGTGTATCATCTATTCTAGGTGGGTCCCAGGTGCAGATGTGTCTTCTTAATTAAGACCCAAGGTTCATAAAGACTGCAGGCTTCACCGTTTATTATATTCATAATTAACCCTTTCTCTCTCACCCTCTCTGCCTCTCTCTCTCTCTGTGTGTGTTTCATTTCAATCACTCCGTTAACCCCTTCACTATCACTTAAAATCAATCTTCCGTGTCTCGCTGCTTTGGCTGCCTCATGCTGCGACCTCGTGCCCCTCTCACACACTGTCACCATTAACCCCGCATTTGTCTTTATTCCACCGTCTCAAGCGCAATTCTTTAATTACCAGCCTCCCTGTGTCTTCTTATTCACTCCAGCAATTAACCCCCTTTTTTTCTCTTCCACCCCTCCCGCTTCTCCCCTCTTCACATGCTCTTCCAAATTGTGCCGATCGGTCTCGTTGCCGCTCTCTTAACGCTCCCGTTGCCGCCGCCTCCCTCCCTCCCTTTCTCCCTCAGCTTTCTGTCTCGTCCTCCATCCTGGTGCACTCTCCCTCTCTCGCCAAAAAAAACCGCCATTACTCAATTAACCCCCCTGGTTCCTGGCTTAGGGTCAACATATGTTTCAGGTCTGGATCACGTCCGTATGTGCCTTTGACAAATGAGGAGTCCGCGCACACACACACACATAGACACTCGTGTGCACTCTGAGGTGTGACTCAGAAATGATTGGGTTCATTAGCGAAAAGGGTGAAAGAAAGAGGTAAGTGGTGAAGGGGAAAGGAAGAGGGCTAGAGGAAGCAGACGAGTGGAGGCCAAGACATTACTAAAGACTAGACGAGGACTCAGGACAGAGAGAGAAGAGCTTTGTTCAGTAAAAAAGACCCGAAAGAGAAAAGACGGAAGTATAGCAGGTTTTCCAGGAAGGAAAGGGACAAAGGGTGTTTATGGGTACATTGTGAGCAGATTGACAGGTGGCGTTAATCAATATAGAGGAAGTGTGAAGGTGGAAATAATTAGAACAAATAGTGGGGATGAGTGTAGAGTAGATAACCGTGTCAAGAGGGAAATCGAGGTGGAGGAGGGGTAGAGGTGAGGGTGAGAAGGAGCACTTAGGTTAATAATGGTAAGATCTCACTGTTGTCATCTCTTTATCGCGATGAGCAATATCTCACTACGTAAAACACAGATAATGATGTATGAGCCAAGCCGGGATGACCTTTAGGAAACATTTCAATTAAATGGAAAGACAGCCGCATGTGTCTTAAAACGTTGCTTCAATGTCATGTTTAACGCTGTAGCAGTAGAAAATGTGATTTTATTTTGTTATTTTTCATTCTGTGATGAATGAACACATTTACGGAATCTGTTCAATAGGTTTAACCATTTTGTTTTGTTTTGTTTTGGAGCTTTTCATTAAGTCCATTTTAATCCTTTTTGGTAATTTTTTGCAACAGGCTAAATGCTACCAGAACTAGGAACTAGAATTACAGTGGATTAGCGACGGAAAGCACAAGATTTAAACTCGAGTTAATGCCTAACGGTTGTATGCTTCCCCCAACCAGTCAAGCAGCAGCCTACACACATTTATATGTAAGGATATATGTCGCGAAAGGCCTCGATGTGAGAACTTGAAGAATATGATGTGAAACTTGGTAAACAAAAATATGAAAGCATGTCTTTCACTTGTATAAAATGTCCACACACACGTGAGCTGAATTTGAAGTCATAGAAAGATAAAAAAAAAAACACAAAAGCTTGTAGAAAAAATGTGAACTATCCTTAGGACCTCCTGGTTAAGCTGTGTTGTTTAAGGGGTAAATAAAAGCATGCCACAAAACCTCCCACTCCTTATGACGCATCGCAGCTAAATGAGACTGTGGTCGAGCCGTCGCTTGGATTTTGATGTTTGCCTCTACTTGATCTTACAGCACTCGTTCTTTGAGCATCAATAAAGGATGAAGGAAGACCTATTTTGACAATCGTTTAAATGAAAACTGCAAAGTAGCTTATGAATCTATGAAAAATAAAACATTTAAGCATGCAATTAGTTTCTAATTACCTCAAACACAGACAACATGGCTGGATGGACATCATATTGTCGTTCTTAGAGATTTTCCTGCATTAATTAGCACTTCCGTCATCGTTATTGACATGCTTCAGTTATACACCATGTGTTTTCTCTTTTAAGATGACTTAGTAACTGAGAAGCAAGAAGCAAAATTCTGTTTAAAGTACACTGTGCCGATGAATCAGCCAGTTCAACGTGATGAGTGTTCGTCCAAGCCTTAAAGGAATTAGACAGATCCGTTCATGTGCATGTGCGTGCGCAGCCGTACACAAACACACACACAGAGACAAGAATGCGTGCGTTTAGCAGATGGCTGGTGGTTAAGAGAGTGTGAATGATAGAAATCTGCCCACTATTCCATCGCCTTGTCCATTATTCCACTCCACTGCTTTTGAAGAGTGTGAGGGTGTGTATGTGTGTGTGTGTGTGTGTGTGTGTGTGTGTGTGTGTGTGTGTGTGTGTGTGTGTGTGTGTGTATATGTGTGTGTGTGTAAGCAAAAGTATACTTTTGTGAGGTGCTTTCTGCGCGCATTTCCATCTCCATGTATCCGTGTCTAAGTGAGACAATCTACTCATGCCACTTGTCTCGTAAATGAACAATATTAAAATCAAGCCATTAAATTAAAACATAAAAAACAGCCATTTAATCGAGTTTTGCTCTATTTGGATTTTATCGTTTCTACCCATCATGTGTGGCTGTTTGTAAGCAATCAAACTAATGGAACATTACCAACCTATTGAAAATGTGCCACACGGGTGACACTGTGTCACCCATCTGTGTGTGTGATCGAGTGAAACACGACACGTCGGTAACGCGTGCGGCGTTAAAGGTTGTGTTTGAAGTCGTTGTGTTCTTGGTGAGTTCTGTGGTGAGTCTGTGTGTAGAAGAGGAAGACGTACAGATGGAAGGTGACGTACGTCTGCAGCAATTCTGACATCTGATTCACTGGAAATCACACGCGCATAAATTAGCTCACTGCACACACCAATAACTATACCTAAAGTACGCACACACGACTAAACACACACGTGGTAAAATCTGCATTAGGAGTTTACTGCCAAATAAGATTTAAGAGCAATAAAGGCTTGACACTGCACTGACACCAACACACAAACGCACAAACACTCATGGTTATCATTTGATCCTTCGTAATGGGTCTCTATTCAGCCCCCAATCCTGAACATATATCCTTTCACCCCATCAAAAACCCAGATGAGGATATTCATTACACAGACTGACTGATTGTAGTTCAATGCTAAAGATATTACCTGGTAAGTCGTATATCACTGAATACCATACATTCATACATACAGTGAGCACATATAGTAAAGGGTCTATGCTCTGTTGACTGTCTAGGTAGACTGATGTATGTGTCAGTGAACTGTGATTTACCAATGAGGTCTAACCTTATCAAATATAAGTCACAATTTGGTTGATTGCTGATATCTCAGCTCCTGGAGAAAGATAAGGTTTATTGTCCCTCTACCCTTCTCAAGGACTACCAGATACTACTCTCACACACACACACACACACACACAGAGAAGAGAAGCCATCAATGAAAGCTAACATGTATGATTGCTATATTATGAAAAATTGTCAGGCTACATAAAGAAAATGACAAAGAAATGACTGAGTCACACGTAGACCTACAGCGGACAGGCAGGAGATTTCATGGTTCATCTGCCCTTTTTGAAGGACTACGAGAAGCAAGTTCACCCATTCATACATGAAACACGTCAAACCGCTAGAGCACACACACACACACACACACACACACACACACACACACACACACACACACACACACACACACACACACACACACACACACACACACACACACACACACACACACACACAAACACAAGTTAGTTGCTCTCAATATAGTCGGGGAAGAAAAACAGACCAAGACATATAAATAATAATTCACAGACCCACTGCCCCCAAGGCTTCTCCCCAAGAAACACAATAGTGGAACATATTATACCTTTCACACGCACACACCTACACACCAATAAACCCAGTAAAAGAAACCAGTGCAATGTGTGAAAGCAATAAGCAGCACTGCTTTCTTTACTGGAGGGTCAATATTATTCTCACCATTTGGCCACTTCGTATGGAGGGCTGAGGGGCCAAAGGTGGCAGGAAATATGTTTGCATTACATGACTATACAGTGTGTATGTGTTAGTGTGTGTGTGTGTGTGTGTGTGTGTGTGTGTGTGTTAGAAACACATGAGTGCGTATGTTTGTCCTTCCTGTTCATTCACTTAACCTTTGCGAGGTGACATCACACTTTAAAAGAAAAATATGTCTGAACTCAGTTGCCCTGAAATTGATAAATATGATAAGAACAAGCTGGGAAAACAGCAGGAAGGCTATAGGGGGGGGAAATGTTTTCTTCCCTCATGTTTTTTCAAAGTTTCTTTATTGCGTCTCCATATATGTTAAAAGTTTTTTTGACTTATCGTAAGGCCAAAGACACTTCGAGACAAATATGGCTTATGCATTTTTTTTTAAAGTACGATGCCTAAATGACAAATCTATTTTCTCACCCCGGCTGAATTTTACACCTTGATTTAGATTCAGTCTAGTGGTCAGATGCGATGTCTGGTACAAACATAAGCGGCATTAGCAGACAGATTGGAACCTGCGAGTGATTGACATGTTTTTTCATTGGTTAACACAATCTAACCTACGATCTATGACCATAGCCAAGCAAAGGTGCAGGCCAAGTAAAACAGAAACAGAAAAAAACAAAGACTTCTTGAATAGTAAAGCTTTTCATTTAGACGGACTGAGTCCGAGGTCAATCCCTGTCAACCTCGGGAGCTAGAGATAACAGAGTAGCCACTAAGAGGAAAAGGAATCAGGTGATGTAGGAACTCTTAGTGGTATATGAAGACATGCATACGGGAGGGAACAAAGGCCAGACTAGATGGTAGATGGCAGTTAGATGGTGAAACCTTAATGCCAAATGCAAACTATTTGGTTTAAAAACATAAAAAAGCAAAAGGTTCTCCTCACTGTAGATATATACTGCTGGAACCCGCTAACGTTGATTTAAATTAGTCTCCGCTACCACTGCTGAGTTGTGTGACTGAAAACACCCAGTCTAGACACCAATGGGCTGTGAGGCATCGTAAAACAAACTTGATTCAGACTAAAAAACAAGCGGGAATGTATACAATCTTGCCAAAATAAATATTAGTTGCACTAAGCTGTCTGCAAGCATAGCAGCGGCTGAGTTTCAGAGAGGTACGTTGCTGTGTGTACTGGTAGTGCCGTTAGCTGTTAGCTAAACACTGTTAGCTAAACACTGTTAGCTAAACACGCCGTACAAAACAATAAAAGAGAGCCAACTAACAACCAGTGAGATGTACGCTACAAATGGGCTAATACGCGCCGTTAAACACACTTTATTAAAACTCACAAACGAGGCGGTGAGCGAGGAGTCAGAAGGCAGTAAATGGCCGTATGAAACAGGCAATTAAAGGTGTTTTTTTAAGAAAGTGTGAGCCATGCAGCCATAACCGGCCAGCCAAAAATATGACACAGTTTGCATCAGCACAATGCAAGATTTGCCTTCCCTCCCTCACTCACTCACTCACTCACTCACTCACTCACTCACTCGACCGACCAACCATATGATTCTCCTGGCGGGGATCAATATTACTGAATGTTTATATGATGATTAAGATCAACACATTGGTTGACAGGGGAACAATGAGATTTGGTGGATGCCTGTCTGTTTGGTTTAAGCGTCAGGCCTTTGTTAAATTGCCGGGGATTTAAATGTCGTGATTAAATGCAGACTGTGTCGGGGGCCACCCACACTCAAATTACTGCTCCTCAATATGTCTGCATGTTTTTCCTAATCCCTTTCAAGTCTCATTGTTTTGATCTGGGTCGTGGTTCGATTAATGTGGCCGTGTTAACCAGCAACACACACACACACACACACACAAAATGATATAAGAACCTTATCATGAAATACCTTAATGCACAAATACATAACTTAACATGATGTACATGAGAATCCAATCAAATACGGTCTGCAGTCTATGGTCTTCATTATCTTGTCACACCAGAATAGCAGCTATAAATAATCACATTAAAACTGCAACATCTTTACCAATCAATGCTTTAAACGCAGCATTGTGTGTGTGTGTGTGTGTGTGTGTGTGTGTGTGTGTGTGTGTGTGTGTGTGTGTGTGTTTGTGTGTGTTTGTGTGTGTTTGTGTTTAGGAACCAAGGCTGAAGCTGGCGTTCTTCACACAATATTAGAAGGCTTCTATCTCCACACATATACTCCACAGACTTAATGTACATGTCATTTATGATGAAAACTGTAGAAGAGAATTATGGGGCATTACACATAATAACCCTTCCAGCAGGGTCATAATTGCCTCATTCTGACTGGCTGGTATTTTGCTCCTCCAAATGACGGAGCTAAGCCGGTGAGAAGGGGAAAGGGAAAAAGAAAAAAGATGGAAAGGGAAAGGAGAAAAAAAAGAGAGCGGGAAGGAGAGATTGAGAAAAAGAGGAAAGACATGTCCACGAGTGGGAGAGCTGGATGAAGAGTTGAGGAGAAGGAGGAGACAGCAAGAGAAAGGGTTGAAAAGCTAGAGAGCAGGCTAACATAGCCTGTAAGAACGAGGGGGAAAGGGATCAAAAGATATTCAAGCACAACCCATGACATGTGTGACTAACGTCACATGCTCTACACATTCAACCAACGCCACATATAAGTGACGACTGTTCATACAACACAAGCTCTCTCTACCTTTCACTCACTCTGCATTAAGGGCTTTTATGGTACATTTCATACAAAAAAACCTTCCAACCACCGCCATCTCCACCCGTTTCTTTTTTGCTTAATCCCCATAACCTCAGCCATTCTTGCACACCAGCATTAATTCAACACATTCATTCATCTCTAGATGCTACATCCAAGTTCATGCTGACAGACCAAGTCACTATTTTAACAACATAAATGAATTATACAATCTCTGTATGTCTTGGGTTCCAAATTCCTTATCCCTCCTCCTGTTACCATAGCTACATGCTACTAATAAATACATATTAGAGACATGACACAATACTAGCACCCAAAATGTTAAATGAGTCTGCTATATAACTTTCCAAACAAAGAAAAAGTGTCTTTGGAGTTAAAATATGTGTTTTCGACTAAACAGAGCTAATAGCCCCACAGTTAATTGCCTTATAAAAAGTTAAACTAAAATGATCTGCAATGATGAATGTCAACGATTATAAACCAGCTCCGCTGTAGATGCTATTACGAGTTCACACAATCACTGATGACAGCAATCAATCTGTAAATGAAGCAACACATACATTAGCTCGGCCAAATTACTTTTGCATGTGTGTTTATGTCTGTGTAGGTGCACGTCAAAATTGATTATGCAGCAGCCCTACATTACCATTTCTCACTCACACTTGCTAAATGAACATTTTCTGTAAGCCCCTTAATTGATCCATTTATATCCAGAACTATCATGTCTGGCAAATATAGCATTAATGCGCGTGCATGCTATAAGTTACAAAGGCAGCGCTTAGACCCAAAGACAGAAATAAATTAGAAAGTTTTTTACAGAGCTGCATCTGTTAGCAGCAGCAGCTTGTGTGATTTGCCAGCGATCAGCAGAGTTTGCATGATCATGGTAATGGAAAACTGCAGAATTAGAGAGCACAGAAGGGAGGGAACGGCCTGCTGATAACCGGAAACCTGCTCTGAATAATTTCCTCATTATCAGAGATTTTGCTACTTTGCTAATGATTCTGGTATTGTAGTGACCTTTAAGTTTCTTAATTATTTGGGTTTAAATGGCGGGGAAATCATTTCAAAGTAGGATTAGCGTTGTTAGAGCAGCTAAGGAGTTTTTTTTATAGTTTTTTTAATCAAATAAAAGAGACCCATCTCATGACCTTAGATTTGCCTGTGGTCTAGAGTAAGACATGCAAATGGTGAAACACAAGCAGAAGAGAAAAAGACAATTAAGATGATAGTTTTTCTTGACCTCATCTTTTTGAGAATCTAAAAAGTATCTTTTCCTCCTTGACAAAGTATAAAGTTTATCTCCCTTGCACATTTTAAATGTGTTGTCACTATGCCAACAGAGCAGACGCATGTCTGAACGAATGCCAGTCTGTCTGTTTGTCTGTCTCTAACATGCTCCTCCTCCTGCTACCACCCTGCCACCCCCCGGTGTGATGGCAAAATGTGCCAGGAAAACAGACAGGAAATCAGACGGAAAGGAAGTTCAAGAAAAAGAAAAAATGAGAGCATTATTTAAATATTAATGAAGCTGAGAGATGAACTGTTGGCCTGATTGTCTTCTCCGGCAAATAGTTTTGGCTGACTGGAAAACCAACACATACACCCACGGGTGCAAATACACACACACACACACACACACACACACACACAGAAACATAGAAACACACAGAAACACTCACTCCCCACTGAGTTGGCTTGAGTCCACCAACTGTCCATCCAAACGTATCCAAGTCTAACTGTTTAAGGTTGTTTCATCTCATCAGCAAGCCAGACAGTATAATCGCCAGACATCCTTCAAGTTCGATCAATTCAAAGTGCATTTTAACAGGATTAACAAGGCAATTTTACCAACGGGTTTCCAGAAAAGTGCACTATTGTGCCATTGTAGACCTTTTTGAAGAAAATGTATCTGAGGAGGTGCCCACTGAGAAACCCCAAGAACACCAGAGATCTCATAATCGCTTCTACCTTCTGATCAGGCCAGGTTTTCTGTGCTAATAAACTAATCTGAGACAAGGAAACAGATTAAGGAAACAAGAAGGTGGCCAATGCAGTTCAGTGTCAGTTATTAATAATAACCCTGCATTGATTTCCTCTCTTAATACCGATTCCAATACCTCAACTCAGGGTATCAGAATCGGGTATTTACTATAGAGATCCATCTTAAACTATAGAATAAAAGTTAGATCCTCCTTCATAAACACTTATATTGTAATACTGGGGCAACAGAAAAATGCCTATGAGTAAAGTGAAGGACATTCACTCATGAATATAATCATTTTACTAGAAGCAGAACAAATAGTGGCTAATAGTATCTACATCTGAATGAGGATGCAATATAATCAAACCATTTGCCAATTTCTGTGTGTGTGTGTGTGTGTGTGTGTGTGTGTGTGTGTGTGTGTGTGTGTGTGTGTGTGTGTGTGTGTGTGTGTGTGTGTGTGTGTGTGTGTGTGTGTGTGTCTAGCTATCAATAGGATAAATAATGATTGGCACAATTATCCCTGATTAAAGCTCTGCTCATGGTGAGCCGCCCTATTTCCAGGCTAGCTCTTGTTCAAATTGTCTTTCCAGAGAGTGTTTCTAAATAGGTCAAACATGGAAATGTATTATGGGTATCCAGGTTTAAAGGTTTCTTTCATTGGCATTGAATCTTAATAATGTGATCATATTGTGTTTAGGTTTTACAAATGTCTTGTCCAAATAAATGTCTTTTGAAGGTGTGTGTCTGTCTGTAGGTCTGTATGTGTTTAACTGTTAAAAAGACACAGTTCAGCTGTGTGTGCAGAGGACTTATACTAGGTATGAACACACAAATACACATTCTGCATACTAATAAACTCATAGAATGCGTTGTGTGTATCAGCAAACAATAATAGAAAAAGGAACTGTAATGGATGCCTGCTGTGATCATGTGTGTTTTACATAAGCAGGCACATACAGACAATAAATATTAGAAGCTGTACAAAAGATTACATAAAAGACAAATAATAGAGTCCGCACACAAGATATTTCTCCCATGAACATATATTTAAATACCACTAAAAACATTTTGAGCGTCTAGTTTCTCAGACAAATAATATGTATAAACTCTTTACGTGCACGCTTTGTGTGTGTGTGTGTGTGTGTGTGTGTGTGTGTGTGTGTGCATGTGTGAGTATGCATGTGTTTTATAAAGAGTTTGTGTTATTTATGTCCCAGAACAAACATTACCATCATACAAGGCAACACTGCTGCCCTCCTCTCTCTCCATTACCAGCTAACCTTTCAATCAACCCCGAGTCTCTGAGAGGCTGTTTCTGCAATACCTCCAAGATGGGAAAAACACATTAGGAATTACACTTCCAGATACATAGAAACTGCTGATGGCAATCCATACATCCTGCTTTCTTTTCATTTTCTTTGGCACCAAGCTGGGAGTGGGCTTCGGAAAAAACGACATGCAAGGGAGATATTAAGGTACTGGAGCAAAGTGGTCTTCAGGAAACCTGTTAATATCCTAAAAAAATAACGTGATACAAATTTGTGTCTTAACGCCCACAAAAATAACGTCTCAACATTGTTTTTCACCTGCTTTAGTTTAGGGAGTGGGGTTATGTTGAGGGTCCAGCTACTGAGCAATGTTTCTTTAAAAGGTGTATGTTTTTTTTATTTTAATAAATTACTTTATTGGCCTTTTTATGTAGCTCTGTCTGTAATTAGATGATACATGTCAGCGATAAACTACTTATGGTGTGGCAGATATCAAACCTCTAACACATTGTGAGAGTTAATAAGCGCCTTTGACCATGCCATGCATTTTGTTTACTATCATTTCACTTCAAGCTGTTTGGTTTGTTTGCATTATACTGTTATATTACTCATAAACATGACAGCATTGTTCTACCTATAGATATATACACATAAAGAGATGCCAAGTATATTGACTGATTTCACTTCCTCAGCGTTGGTACATAAATATCACCTCAAACATTCAAACATTTTAGCCCTCCCTCTCTCTCAAATGCATCACTTGGGTATATTTCAGCCATGGATTATTTTTTATAAACTGTATTTCTGACCTCTGTCTTCAGCAGACCTCAAACATCTTCTCTGTTTTCTTTGTGGTTATAGCCGGCAGTCTGAGTCTGGCTACAGTAAAACACTCATCTGGGATTAGGAGCCATTTATTCATCTCAGCTCAGTAATACTATGAGAGCCTCGCTTCAGAATCCAATGAATATTTCACACTTTCATTTCATATGCAATCTCTGCTGCTCAGAAGTGTCTATTGCTGGGAATCGTACTATACGTTTTACTCTGGTGTGCGTCTTGGTGTGTCTCACCAAATGTGTGTTTTGGTGTATTAGTGTGAGACACTCTATTTGATCCCAGTATTGAAATGTGTATTTTGTACTATGTCCTTTTATATTTGGTTTCTGTGCTGCAAAGGTATTTTTTGTGCAACTGCACTGCATTCAAAAAGACATAAACAAAAAGCAATATGATTATGTGTGAGTGAATATGAGGAGGGAGAGGTCAGGAAATAGTTGAGACTAAAACGCAAAAAGGTTGTCAAAATAAACAGTATGCATCTTAGATGACCACACACAAACACATATTTACAGTAATTATAACTCCATCCTCGATACAGAAACCTGCTAAACCAGCTTTAACTCTAGACCTACTATTCAAATGATCCGGTGCTTATCCAGGATATACTTCTCCCTTTCAACTCAAAGCTTCCTCATCAAATGTTCAAAGTGAACAGCGCCATTAGCAGTGGAGCTCCCCTCACTGCTGCCCGAGAGCAGAGACTGGCAGTTTCCTCATTAAAAGCCAATTAAAAAGGTAGCAGAGAGGATCATATCTGATAACTAGCAACCAGCTAGCAACAGGCTGAAATAGTACTCAACTGAAAAAAAGTCAGGCCCGAGGGAACAGGGATACTTCATTTAATGACATAAGTACTGAGGTGCATTTGAACGGTAATGCGTTCACTTACATTTGCATCCAATTGTGATTTGCATTGGATTGTGTTTGGAGGGGGAAGATACTTCTTAGAGACTGAGCTGATATAAATAGAAGGGATGCAATACTGATATCAGATGTTGGTCCCAATACTGACACAAATATCTGGATCTGGCTTTGGGGTGACAATAAGCCAATCTGGTATTCGATACCATTATTTTAATAAATAACAACTTCATTTTAATAAAGACACACCTTCTCATTCAATGGTTTTTCTTTATTTTTTATTTGTATTTGTTTCTACATTGTAGATTAATATTGAAGACATCCAAACTATGAAGGTACACATATGGAATTATGTGGTAAACAAACAAATGCTCAACAAAACCAGAATATGTTTTATATTTTACATTCTTCAAAGTAGTTGAATGAGAAGGTGTGTCCAAACTTTTGTCTGGTACTGTATATGTATGGATTAATTTGTTGCATTTGGTTTTACAAAGTTAGGAAAGCAAAGCAATGTTTAGGTCAAGCCTGTTCCACACAGTGAGGCATACAGCTTATTGATTAAACACGGGTATCGAATCAGATCTCGGTATCGGCCATCAAATGAATCTTACGTCACTCAATGTCAGACTTGACATATTAAAAGAGATACACAAATGTTACTCAGTCCCACCTAGTAAGAGTGTAGTTGAGACTTTTGTGTAAAAATGACCGTGGTTCTCATTCAGACATTAGACCGACATGTGAAATTGCCATCACGTGAAGCTAAAATGTCTGAAAAGGTCTATAAGCAGCTTTGGCTGGCACCAGCTGAGCTAACTCACTTGACATGTTTGAAACACATCTCCATAGTAACAGCACAAATGAAGCAGCTCCCGGAAGCAGGGGCATCTGGTTTTGTTTCATATTTATAAAATATGGGAGGATTGCATTTTTGGGATTGTTAGCAGAAAGTAGTGTACGTGACACTGACAATATGTTTTCAGCTCCAATGAGGAAGCTTCAAGTGGCACAGGGCAAGTGACAACCAGCCAACAGCAGGACCAGTGTATGCGGCTCTCTACAAAACCATGGCAACAGGCTCTCATAATAGTAGTCCCTTAGGTCAGTTGCTGGTCTCCTGACTGTGTTATTTCTCCTGTCACAGAGTTACATGGCCCCTGGGCTCTGGCTTAGTATGACATTAGAGCTATTTCTATTTCTACACTGTAGAACAGATCACATAGTTCAACATTTCTACAGCAAGTCTGCGTTTACCTAAAAGAACACTGTTTATAACACTAGATTATATATTTTTCATTTAGCCTTATATTCACATGAACAAAATTGTCTTGGTCACAAGATCTAAAGAACAAGATTTGAACCATAAGAATGAATAGTTTGAGAGAGAGAGAGAGAGAGAGATCACTTCAGTTCTTCACAAAGGTTCTTACAGCCCCGAGAGAAATTGCCAACCAATGCAACTTTGTTCTTAATTAGTTCACAGAATCTCCAACAAATCCTGCAGTATTTATAGGTGCTTTAAGGCATACAGTATGAGCTGAGGAGAGGGAAATACACTGTGCATTACGATTTCAAGTTTTTTTTAAGCTGTGACCTAAATGTAAAAATTCTGTCCACCATAGGACACGGGCTCATTAAATAATGTTGATACTGTTTTAATGTGCAGAGCCACCAAGATAACATTCCAGATTAATTTAAGGTCTTAAATCATGGCTGAAAAAGCCCTTAATCTAAGGCATTTATCACATTCTGATAATGCCAGAGTCTATGTGACAGTATGAAAAAAAATAGACTTTTCCAAAGGGGATAATGAAAAATGACACATTGCTCAGGGGAAAAATAAGAAAAACGGGATGTTTGGATTGAGTTTGCAAAGTTTCCAAAAGTGAATTGCTAATAACGCTGCCTAACGCTGAAGGCAAGTTAAAACCTTTTCCCTTTGAATTTTGCTTGTGAGGCAATATTCTATCCAAAGGAGTGGCTTATAGGCCACTGCAGCTTAATCCTCTACAGTGTGAACACACACCTCAGCCACAGATACCTGCTCAAACACTCAAACAAGCACATACACTTTTGTGCAAGCTTATTACTTATTAATGAGTCACTGTATGTGACTCATTAATAAGTATAAATCAAAAGGATTATATGCATTATATGAGAGCTATCAAAAGGACTGAGGGATAAAGATGGCAGACTTAAAAACAGGGATTTCGTAGATCTTGTTGATAACAAGAGATGTCCAGAACTTCTTTGTGGACTGGCTGGCTGAACATTTGGTTAGTCTGCTTAAAGTTACATAAGACCACTGAATGCCTTGTTCAAAATGTCTGTTTTAATAGTAAAGGAAGAGACATTTGATGAAGTAAAACTATCACACCAGTCTCTTAAAATACTTCATCAAATTAGAACCCGGAGCAAACCCTAAACGTGGCATTCTATTGAGAGGTTCTTACCTTGTCCTTGTCTTCCACCAGATCACTGAGTACGTCATCGGGGTCCAGAATCCCCCCGTCACAGTATTCAACATGGTGAGTCCGAACCAGGAAGTCTCCTTCCTTTAAAACAGGACAACACAAAGGTTAATCAACAACTCAGGGTGTGAATAAACATGATACCTGCTGACTGCTCCCTCTAGAATACTTATAGTGTACTTATAGAGTTTTTGACTACTTCTTTAAATGTTGTCGGTCCCACGTCCATCATCGTGGAAATAAATCAAGCCATAAGAACAGAGGTTTTAAAAGTAAAAATAATTTTTTTAAAAATGAATTGAACATTAATGGTTGATGGCGTAACCAAACAGTCATTGTGAATTAATAAAAATAATAAAGTGCGTAACATTAAGCAATAAGCACATTACAGACTAGTGCAAGACCCGAAATTCCCCTTAGACACTTCACTTCTACAGTCTATTCACATTTAATATTCTATCTTGTACATTTAAATCTACATTTAACAGTAGGGCATCGTACCTAATGTCAATGTGATGTATTTCCTATGCAAAAGAACACACTGAACGAGGTTATAACACAGGGAGTGATTACCAAAAACACAAAATGGAAAGTGGCAAGAGTAGTTCTATTGTTTTACATTTTTATTACGTTAGTTTTTTAAATTCTAAACCACAATATGAGTCAATTTATATTTCATGTTGACTTAAAATGGAACCAAATGTGTTGTCACAGCAAGAAAGGGTTCCTCTGCTGCACTGATCACCAGCTCCTTCCTCCTGCTCCTCATTTATACAGGCCTACCTCTCCATGTTCAGCTCCACCTCCCAGCTCTGCTCCTGTCTTTGTTTCTTTCCCTCCTTACATCCTCCACATCTTTCCCTAGGTGCCTTGTTCAGATTACAGCCTGGCCCCTTTCTCTCTTTCTCTCTCTCTCTCTCTCTCTCTCCCTCCCTCCCTCCTCACTCCCTTTCTCCGCTGTGTTGGGTCTGTGATTAATGACATCGACACTGCGCCGGACAGCTGACTACATAGAGCCGGTTGTTGAACAACATATTGAGACAACACACTCACACACACAGACACACAGACACACACAGACACACACAGACACACACAGACACACACAGACACACATATATACGCGCACACAAGCTCAGAGTAAACCACAAACAGCCTGAGGAAAAGGTATGACTCAAAGCGTTACAGGGTGCTGCTCCATTAAATCACTCTTTCAGGGTCAGGTGCTTGTCAATGCTTTTTTTCAAAAACTCCCATCAGGCAGAGGGCAAGATGGAGCAAGATATTCTGTGTCCCTTATAACCTTTTAAAATGCACTGAGCGAGTGTAGTAAGTCTTGCAGTAAAGTTATCCTGACACACCTGCTATATAGTTAAAACACTGCTATATACCAGACTTCAAATATACTGTTTGTCCTTGATAAGTGCGGCGAGATATGGCGTACTCGTTAATGTGTGTGAGAAAAACATACAATGTTTGATTTTGAGTCTTAAATGGCACCTGATGCCAGCCGATATATGCAAGAAACTTACTAACCTGGCTGTTTGCTTTCTTAAGATGAAGCATTTATCCCAACTTAAATTTAGCCTGGGTCCATAAAAACACACTTTTTTTCTATTGTGTCCCAAAATAAAGATTTCAATGGCCTTTCAACCATGTCTGTTACACAAAACACTGACGCTGTGGCTGTTTATACTGTTAAATTGTCTCTCCCTCTTCCTCCCTCCCTCCTCCACCCTGATGGGATTCATTGTATGACTCCATTGTAACAGTACAGTGACTTGGCTGACACCCAGGCCACATGTATTAGAGAGAGAGAGAAGGGGAGATTTTCAACATTGTGTTTACATTGTTTTAATTTCTCTTCTGCACAGTGTTTATCTTCCTTGAGCACTATCAATCAGCGTTTGGGGGCCTATAAACTCTGGCACAATGCATGTGAATGTGTTTTTTTTTAATGATTACTCCGGAATATTTCATTGCCAAAGTGTCACGTAAAATGATTTTGTATCTTTTTCTTTTCCTCAGCTTTGCACATAACATCTCACAAAGACTGGTGTTTTTATTTCCCCTTGGGCTTCAGAATGAGTCCCAAGAGTGTGAGATTTTGTCTATACTGGTTTAATGGCAAGCACTCAATCCTTCATCCACACACAAACAGTGAGTCACTGCACAAGCAACTTAACGAACTACGCCTCGACAGAAAGACACGATAGACTCTACCGTGTCTTACATTCGTACATAACAAGACTACAGAAAAGCAGTGAGAGTCACATTTCCATTGGCTTGCTTACATTCAAATATTACTTCTCAGCTTTAAATTCTATTAAGTGAACTCACAAGCAAAGAAAAATGTCTTAAATGTCAGCAAAGCCCACTCTGGTCATCAAATCCACGACCTAAGGCGCCCTGTGGGCCCCTGCTGACGCGCGGTACAGTTCACACAGCAGGCTATACATTGCGCTTTTCATTTCAGTTAATATTGTGCCTTAGAGGTGCTTGGTCCCAAAATAATTAGCAGTTCATCAAACTACAACAAACCATTTGACACATCGTAAACATGGAGCTTTTTGGGGACCGTGGGGATCTGGGGCCTCAGGGCAGCTCGCCAGCTTAGCATGGTTAGAAATCTAGAGCAGAAAAATGTGGTATTTACAGTAAATCGTCTTTTTTTCTGGGTTTTTTTTCTCTTTTCTTCTATTTTTATGCTGAATTATTGGTCAATGGAAAGAAAGTGATTATAATAAATAACCATATTCGTCATTTATCGAGCAAAAACTCTGCCATACATCACAAAAGCAAAGGTGCTTGCTTTTCTCCATTTCATGTCATTATAAGCCTTTCAGACAAGAAATTCATTCCTTTTATGGCTGAATTTATCTGATAAAGTGATGGCATTTGTCACTCAG
Source organism: Anoplopoma fimbria (assembly GCF_027596085.1). Lineage (NCBI taxonomy): Eukaryota > Metazoa > Chordata > Actinopteri > Perciformes > Anoplopomatidae > Anoplopoma > Anoplopoma fimbria. The sequence goes on along the minus strand of NC_072464.1, from coordinate 19,106,696 downwards.
AAATATTTATTTTATCTGTTATTACTTTTAGCTTTTTTCCAGACATCACATTTGCAACACATTTACATTAAGAGCGGTGTGCTTGCGCAATATTTGGCACCTAGCGGAAGCGGGAGCGGGGCTGTTGGTCTGACTAAATCCCTTTGCATTCGCATTCATTATTAATAGCATTTCGAAATAAATGTAAATACATTCTAAACTATTACATTTAAAATAAATCCATATCAAATTAAATATGTATAAATTATAGAAGTAAAATAGTAAATGAGGTGATAGAAGGTTCTTTTTGCAGAACACCAACATCCAACAGCCTCATTTCTTTGGAGACCTGCTGCTGTTTTTAGGTCAACAACCCCCTTTTTAATCTCTTGTTACAGTAGGCAAGCCATGCTAAAACGACAGGAGATGAAGAGGTAGAGATGATAAGTGCTGTGAGCACACTGATCTAATCTGATATTCAGGGGGAGTGCATCGATAATGTGTTACATCCCTGTGCCTCCAAGTCTGGCAGTTCAGAAACCTAGAGGGACACTCAGATATTGTAGGACTGAAGATAAGAGTTGTAAACACCCCGATCTAATCTCCAAATCAGGGGGATTAGCGCTTAATACAGTGTTTTGCCTGATACTGTTACAGATAATCTTGGGCAATTTTAGGTATTTATCTCTCAGGACGTGATCTAGAAATTATTATTAGGTTGTAGTAAAATCCCACCAGAGTAAAAACACTATGTAGATAATTGAGTGTTGTCAGGTGTGTGCTTCACCCCCCCCACACCTGTCCCCCATTCCTTATCTGTGAACAGTAAGCCTTTCTAGTCTGCAGTTGACACAAGGGTTTGGTATGCATGCTGGAGGCAGTGCAAAGAAGTGGACATGGGTACAAAACGGCAACTTTAAGCGACCTCTGGATATTATGCTGTCTACACAAAATCTGAAAGACATCGGCTTCAAACATAGGTTATATGAGGTTATAGATAAGGTTAAAGATAAATACTGCAATAGGTTGAGTCTTTGTCAGTTCACAGACAACTCCAGACAAAAACTGACAATTACAATATTATAGAGCAAAACGGTGAGGTATAGTATTATCACTGTTTCGTCAAGCAGGTCAGTTATGCCAGCAATGTAAAGTATTATTGCTAAAAAATATTATTTAGTAAAGGCAGTGAGCTCTTATTCAACACTAAATAGAATGCTGCTGGTATGACAGCATCGCATTGGTTATTCTGACCGAATTTTTTTAATGGATTTTGGATTAATGCAGAAAATAAGCTCTGTGGCAAACTACCATTTATGATACTTACACGTTTTTTCAACAAGTTAATGCTCACAAATGAACACCACTTTTATGACTTTTAAAGCAGTAAAAAGCTAATGTGAGGTATAAATGAACTAAACCACTGTCACATGACTTCACGTCACCACCACTAAGTTAAAGGCAGCCTAGTGTTCAGAGTGATGACGTTTCCAAATTTTCCAAATTAACAAATGGGATCCTAACTGACGTATTTTATATCGTAAAACAAAAAGTTAAAAGCTTGTTTTAACCACTGACCTTACTTCAGGCATTTAACCAAAATCTCTTTTCCGAGCTTTAGGAATCATTCCTGCAGCACTCTATGGTGTGGGGGAAAAGAACAAAATTGTCTCCTGATCCGTCTTGTGACCCCGCAGTAACAAAGCTTATCTTCTGTGAAAAGCAGAGCAAGACAATAGCTGGTGGAAATGCCATGAACACCATTACTCACCAGGTTAACATTCCACATGTAAGCTGCAGACAAGCTGACTCTTCACTCCCTTACGTAGGGGAAATAAGGTCAATCGAAATGGGTTGAAATTAAGATTTCACTAGCGCCATTACGACTGGTCAGAGTACACATTTGTGTTCATTTTTTAACATGGTCTGATAACTAACATAGCACGTAAAACAATATAATAACCAACCAGGAGGATCTGTATACAAGGGGCCTTCATTCTGATAAATAAATGACCTAGCTATGGCCAGCTTCTCAGGTTAATTTGGAAAAGCATGTGTGCCATTACACCCGACATAAATTGAAGAATAGAATAGAAAAAGAATATAATAGGTGTCGGGCTGGATCAACACATCCCAGCGGCTCGTCTGCAGAGAAAGCGGCACGCGTCTCCTCCCTGCCTCTCCCTCCATCCCTCTCAGAAATAATTGCCTGCACTCTGGCAGGGGTCCAGGATGTTGTATGATTTTATCAGCTTGTTTGGCCACGCCTCATCAGCATTCCTGCCCTGGTTAATGAAACTACGGCGCACACACCCACATAGGCAGGAACCCTTTCCTACACATCTATCTTACGTGTGCGAGTGTAAGCGTACACACACACACACACACACACACACACACACACACACACACACACACACACACACACACACACACACACACACACACACACACACACACACACACACACACACACACACACACACACACACACACACACACGCCACCACCATCAGCTTACAAAAGGTTTCAGATTGGTTCTTTGTGGCCATATTTGAACCACAAAACGCACACACGACACTTTCAGCAACAACATTGTGTCAAATGCAATCTAATATACATGTATAAATATGTATTGCATTTATGTTTTAGAGAGGTAACTAATGTCATATCTCACTGGGATATATACACTGATATGTTGATGTGATCCAGTTTGATATTTCACAGAATGCAGCCAATTAAACATGAATCCACATCCATGAGCACACAACTGCACACTAGTGTGTTTGGCCAAAGGTAATTAAGAGGTCTGTCAACAAGCTGATAACTTCCTGACAACTCCCCTCAAAAAAACAACCTCTGCTTTCCTCCCTCCCTCCCTTCCTCCTCGCTCTCTGGCCACACTTCCTCTTTGCCCTGCCGTGCCAGCTATCTCCCTTTTTACATTCATCACCTTTTGTTCTGATTTCTTCAAAAGGTTTATTCATTTCCTCTCTGCCGCCTCTCTACACGAGCCTTGTGTATTATTGTTTCCTTTAACTTTCATTCTCCTTTTCCCCTACCACAAGTTACGCTTCGTCTCTGCGTTCATCCATCAAGGGTGATAGCTCCATATTATAGCTGTCAGCAAGCTGATTTTGCTTCTTGGTCTTATGACAAATAATAACAGATCATGGTGCAAATAGTTTGTAGATGTACTGAGTGTGGTGGATGACAATTAACCAAATAATGACATACTTGCTGAGTGACAGGCTAGAGACTAACGGATCAGCGAGGACACAGCGAGGACTATCAGCTGGACATGAGCGCCCAAACCCCTCTGAGCTGTTGCACTGGAGCCAAATATCAAGGCTATATTATGTCCACTCACTCAAACTCCTTTTTTTTCTCTACAGTTTATTGCATAGTGCTCTGTGTCTCTCAGCTGCCTAACATGTTATAAATACACATTGTCCACAAGTTGTAATATCAAGGCAAACGTGTACATATCTGGAAGGGACTATTTAATTAAGGCCAGAATTTTAAATATCAATACTATGACAATAAGGGTGCATTCCCAAATTATTGCCAAATGTTTTCCCAAAATATTTCCCAAATTATTTCCAAATGTTTTCCCAAAATATTTCCAAATGTTTTTCCAAAAGCTTTCTAAATTCTTTCCCAAAATATTCCCATTTTTTTCCCCAAAATATTTTCATTTTTTTCCCCAAAATATTTTCCAAAATAATTAAATATTACCTTTTATGAACACATATCTGGTAAACACGAGATTTAAATTGGTGCATTTGTGTCCTGAGTGAGAGTCCACAGAAAAAGGGGACTTTCCTATGCAGTAGTTTGAAAAAAGTCTGGTTTACCATACATACAAATACATCAGCAGGACTCTTTCTTTGCCTTTCACGTTCTAATGCCATATGTCTTCTCTTTACAACTTAGGTTCATTGCTGGGTAACACAAAGGGGCATAAAAACTATAATAATTAAGCTGTGATCAATGTGTATTTCAAAGAAAAGGAAAAAACTCAATGCAACTGAAACAGAAAATAAATCCTCTCTGAAACTTAACTTAAGACTAAACCTCAAAAATCCCCTCACTAAAACGTAGCTTTAATGTCTATTCTAAGTGTTAGCTTCTTCTTAAGCGCCTCTGTGGGAACTCCTAACAAAGTGTCAGTTAGCTACAGAAGAACAAACAAGATTAAAGAAAACGTTTCTCATACAAGCAGCATACTTTCTGAGTAGGATGACGCAGATAGGGAGGAGGGGAAGAGGGGAAGAGGACGGAAAAGCAAGCTGTCTCTGTGACAATTTAAAAACATGATTTGCCGAGCACTGGGAGGGAGGATTAGGGACCGGACTGCTCTACAACACACACACATATCCTGCTTTTTCTAATCCTGGTACACATTAACAGACATAATTACACAGCTACAACAGATTAGTGTTGCAGGGAAATGACTGAGTGATGGGAAGAGAGCAAGACAAATACACAGAGAAGCAAATACAAGGAGACAACTGGGGATGAAGTGAAGCAATTAAAGAGAATAGGTATTCTCCATCCCAGAGAGGAGGAATGAGGAAGAGGAGAAAGAAGTTGAGGAGGAGTCAGTCGAAGGAGGTGAAAGGGGAGTTCTGAAAAAAGTTAACACAAACTGAAGAACAATATCTAAAAGAGAAAGAGGCCAAAACTATCAGAAACTGGGATGAACGAGGGCAGGAATGTAAACACAGGAAAAGGAGAGGAGACAGCAAAGTGCTGACAAAGGTGTGGGAGAGAGTAAGACGAGAGAAAGAAAACAGAGGAAGAAGAGAAGAGAAAAGAAGAAGATCAGTAGGAGGGCAGGCCAAAACGCACACAGTGTGCATGTGCTGAACAAGGCATTTCGTTCACACATACAGGAAGCAAAGAATTGAAACACTCTGGGAGCTAATCGATAGAGCAGGGAGGGTGCATCATTACACACATCACTGCTGCAGGAAAACACACCTGGAGCACCACCTCTTCCTCTGAGTGAACATCTATAACACCTAAAATGATGCTGCACTTCTGTTAGACCCTAAATAGGCCTAAAATGCATTCCTGCATGCCGAGTGTATTGTGTAAGTCAAACTGAAATTAAAATGAATGACTTCGTTAAATATCATACATTACTGTTGCTCAGGGGGAATTACTTTTTGGTTCAGACAAATAATGTCAGTACAGGTAATTGAATTGATGTAGCCTAATATCTGTGTGGGCAGGCACTAAAAATTGTTTATAATATCACTTAAATTCTATATTTTGGGGTCGATGTCGTTGCTTGTTAAAGTCCCAGTAAAACAGGAGTTGAAGCGTCTTTGACTTCAGTCTTGTGAAGCATTTTCCCAGTGAAAAGGAATATACGAGGGATGTACAGATACAAGAGGGACTGAAATCAATCTTTTGCATTTGATTGGGCCGCTAAAAAGTTGATGGGTGTCGAGTTTAGCGCAATACGGCGTTACAGAGGACTGTTAGCTCAAACAAACGAACCGCCTTCACCTTTTGTTAGATTAGGAGAAGAACGAGGGAGAGATGAAAAATAAACTTTACTGATTTTCAACCATTTCTGTTTCACTGCAGTACACGCAGATGAACTGCTCCCGGCCTCTCTCCATGACTCCAGGATGAGTCATCAAACCGCAAATGAAACCGTTTTACAGAAGAGAAAAGAAAGTGGTTTGATGGGGATTTTGACGTTAAAATACTGGGATGCAGAGTTTTCGACATATGAGTGGCACATAACAAGAGATGGCCTTAATGGACAATTAACACAGGGACACAAGATTCTTTCATTTCAGTGGGTCTTTAACAGCTGCTGTTGTTTGAGCTCTCCTGAAATAACTCTATCTGGACATAAAGTGGTATATATTGCTCCTTCAGACCCAGATGCGCCTCTTGTTAGTATAGAGACTTAAAACATTTAAATTGTAGACTATTCATCATTACTTTTAGGCGGAACAGAGTTATCTAATAAAGAACAATGGGAGGTGAAGTAGGAAGTGTTCAAAGAGGAAGAAGAGTTGAAATGAAAGGGAAGCGCGGGTCCCGGCTATGTGGAAGGTGAAGAGGCGATGTACTTGTGAGCAGAAAAGGATGATGGATGAGATGAAGGGGGGGGAAACACAAGAAGCACTGAGGAGAGAGGGCTGATATATACGGGTAGATGAAAGCACATTAAGAGGCAAAAAGGTAGAGAGAGGATGGAGAAAAAAAAAAACGAGTCCATCTCCAGGAGCTGTCTCTATGTCTGTCCCACATAAACACATACGCACAGCTCCGACATCTCCCCCTCAATCACAACCGAGGCCATCTATCCGTACGACTGGTGTGCTCTTTGAATAATGGAGCCAATATGAGGCGAGTCACTGAGAAGATTCGGTGGTTTGATGGGGGTCACGAGGTTCCTGCCCCGAGAGCAGCGCAGGGAATCAACAGCCGTCATAAAGGAATCGCAAGAGGGAGTCATTTGCATTTTACATTCACAACTTAAGTGGAAACGAGTCATGCCTGCTCCTGTCTGGACCATCACAATTCAGATCAGATATGCTTTTAATTTTTTATACAGCAATTATGGAAAACTGGACCTCCATGGCTTTGTCTAATTTCCCAAGACTTTGGAATGTGAAAATCATACGGCCCTTTCGTGATATAAAAAAATGACAGAGCATTCGATTATTCTTTTATGACTTCAGGGAAATCCTCAAATGTTATGAAAGTGCTGTTTCATAAAAAAGTTATCTTGCCTCTTTTTTAAGTCTTTCAGGGGTTCATAAAAATCTCAACACTTTATTACAAAACTAATTCTGACGAGGAATAATGTAGCTAACTGATGGCTCCTAGGTCAAATAGCCTCAAAAAGATTTTATTATTTTTTCACGCTTTTGTTCTTGTTCTTGGACTATTTGGTATCTATGAAAATGAAACTTATTCTACAACTAAAATGATTGCCACCCAGATGAATAAACTGCATTGGCAAGAAAGACACATTTACCATAACTGACTGTCAGATGATACACAAGGTGAGTACATTTTACATATACCTTCCACAGAGTACAGTTACCTTCAAATCATAGTACATTTTTGAATGGCCAGCATCAAAATTTGTAATGTATTAAACATCCACAACAAGCATTGCTTTGGTACCAACAATCCAGTATTGTACTAGTCTGGTAGACTGGTAAACATCTGAAGAAATACTAACTCCTGACCGAAATCACGTGTCATCCTTTTCCAAAATGCGTGCAAGTATTTTTTGGGGGACACTTTTGACTTGATTACTGACTCCTATTTGTTACCTCATTTTATTGTACATTTACATATTTCTATTTTTAAATGATGTCTTATACTTGTACTGTCTGATGTTTACCGTTAATATTTCAGTTATTGTGGATTCTTTACTGTTTTTTATTGCTTATTTATAATACTTGTTTTTTTACTTTCTTTTATCTTGTTTTTCTTTTACTACGTCTCTTGTTCTTACTATAACCTATGCTGCTGTAATTCTGTAAATGTCCCCGCTGCGGGATAATAAAGGATTATCTTATCTTATCTTATCTTATGCACCAACAGATCACCTCGCCAAATTCCTTGTATGTGTACCATACTTGCCAATAAACAGCTTTTGTTTCTGATTACGAGCAGCTGCACCCAATCATACAATTCTGTGTCACAACATATCTTATCGTCCCTCCTAATAAGGTGCATTTTAATATTAAACCCCATGACCCGTACCTGCTCCAGGAGTTTCCTGTATCTCTGCGTGGCCTGCTGGATGAGGTCCCTCACCGTCCAGCCCTCCTTGCAGGGCACCACCACACCGGTCTGCCCAAATGTCACCGTCACCTTCATCGTAGCACACCTCCACTTAATCCAAAGGTGCTGTCCCTTTCAGGATGTAGGTGATGAATGATGATGATGATGCAGGACGGCTCCAAACCTGCAGCTTCACCCCCAGAAAGTCTTGATAAAGAGTCAGGGGTGTGTGTGATCAAAGAGGAAATGCACACACACACACACACACACACACAAAAAAAAAAAGATGATAGAAATGCAGAGTTGATATTGAGTCACTTACATCACTCAAACCAACATGGGTTGTCAAAGTGGTCCAGAGTCAAAACTGAAACTAAAACTCTTCCCTTAAACTTTCATCAGCTGGAAATCAGGAAGTAAGTGTCACACCATATTTGACACTTTGCTATGTGCTACATGATTAGCTCCACACTAAGGAAACAAGCCTGGGATGAGAGCTTCCAGATGATATATCCTCTCCTCCTCTTCTCCTCCACCTTTACTCCACTCCACAAAGCATAAACTACAATACTTGTTGTTAAAAATGCATACACGTGTGTGCAGGCGTGCACATCACAGTGCTAGGCTAAGTTAGCTGAACTTTGGAGGGAGGGATGAAGTCGCTCCAGCATCATTTCATAAGTTTCTTTTTTGCTCCTCTCTCTCTCTTTCTTTCTCTCTCTCTTTTGCAACTTTTGTTTCTTCTTCCAAAGCGGCATGAGACGAAGGTGTTGCACGAGAAGAAGTAGAAGTTGGACGTCAGATGGAGCAGAGCAGTGTGTTGGAAAAGTTTTTTTGTTGTTTGTTGGGGGAGATTCCTGCAGTCCGCTCCTGGCCAGCTCAGTTCCTGACCAGCTTGTTGCTGTCACTTTCTTAAAGGGGACGTGCTCCATTTATTGTGAGGAGGAAACAGCACAATGCATGGATCCACATACAGTTATAGGTATTTATCAAACATGCAACATGGGGGGAAAAAGTGAAAGTCAACTTCACTGAAGGACTATTTTTTTTAATGTACAGTACCAGTCAAAAGTTTGGACACACCTTCTCATTCAATGGTTTTTCTTTATTTTAATTTTTATCTTCAAAGTAGTTTTTTACATTGTAGATTAATATTGCTTTCTCAAAAGACATCCAAACTATGAAGAAACACATATGGAATTATGTGGTAATCAAACAAATGCTCAACATGGGGGAATATGTTTTATATTTTAGATTCTTCAAAGTAGTTGAATGAGAATGTATTCATCAAACTTTTGACTGGTACTGTATATGGAGTATAGCATGCAATTTTAGCTTTCTCAAATGTCAGAAAGAAAAGTACCATTTTGGCGATGATGATGGTGAATAAATGAAGCACACAAGCAGTGTGCTTCATTTATTGTTAGAAGCAAAGAGTAGGCCTGTGCACAATGCATGGATCCACATACTCAGTTATAGGTATTTATCAAACATGCAACATGGGGGGGAAAAGTGACAGTCAACTTCACTGAAGGACTATTTTTTTTAATGTATTCATCCACCAGGCTCTGTTTAGGTACTCCAAACTCTGAGGAAACACAACTCCAAACTCTTTTAGCTTTCTCAAAGTCAGAAAGAGTAACATGCATGGATCTATAGACATTCACAGAAGGTATTTATGTGTGCTTCATTTATTGTTAGGGAAAAATAATGCAACATGGGGGAAAAAAGTGATTTTTTTTAATGTATTCATCCACCAGGCTCTGTTTAGGTCTCCAAAAACAACTCCAAACTCTGAGGAGAACAGCAGAGTTGTGTGTTAATTTGGACCCTCTCAAATTACTATTTATTATCATCTAATTTAATCCAAAAAATTGATTATCCCCTTGTAGACTATTGTCGCGAATTGCTTCAAACCGCTTCCGAATTTGTTTAATTACTATTATGCCCAATTATGCCTAATGTTGCTAATTTGCCTCATACCAAAATGTATATCTATTGTATGTGCTATATTGAAATTAACAATCTCCACTTAATTTAGCATCTGCATGACAGCAAAAAACACAAAGAATTATTTTTTTATATAATTGTATATAAATTCAGTATAGCATGCAATTTTAGCTTTCTCAAATGTCAGAAAGAAAAGTACCATTTTTGACAAATGCTGGCACTATAGACCTTTTCACAGAAGACATTTTAGCATGTCAAAGTAGGAAAATCCCAGGTGCAAAACAATAAAAATGATGGCTGAATTATTTTTAAAATAACTGCTTTAGGTTCCTGGCACACTTGAACAGAACAAAGCAAACGTTAATGTTATAAGTGACACGTGTGCTTCTCTTTTTCCTCTCTTATAATATTTTTTTTTACTTCCTTTGTTTCATAAAAAAAAAATCCTTACTGTTTAACCCATATAAAAGGGAAAAATGTCAAAAGAAATTGTCATTTAATTTAAATAATGGACAAGAAACAGTAAAACTGGTTTGAGTGAATTATTAAATTATATAGATGTAAATATTATTAATAGTAATGGATGATGTTTTATCTTGGTACAATCTAGAGTTGGCATGCTTTTAGTGTCAGTCAAAACTATTTTTAAGGGTTTGTTTAGAAGTCACAGCTATCATCTTAAGGGATCCACATTAATACAGCAGAGAGTCAAACCCCTTGAAGATCTTCTACTGGCTGACACCGGCCCAGCATTAAAATGTTGAAGCAAACAAAAATACCGTATTTACAAAACATTTTAGCTTTCCACAGATTGATTCATCTTCAAAGAGGAGACCCCTCCCCGTGAGGCGGAGTTTGGCTTTGTAATTAGCAGCTTGAATATATGCATGTGTATGTCTGCTAATTGATTTTGGCTAGGTTTAGTTTCTGGGTCACTGAATTCCATTGCTTCTAATGAACCCCAAGGGAGGATGAACATTGTGCATGCATGCATCTTTTTCTCTCCTTCTTTCTTTGGTGAAAGTTTGAAAGTTTGAAGTACACTTGAGTAATCATTAAGGATGTGAATTTTGAAATGAGGCAAACCCCCTTTTTTCGCTTTCTTATAACTTGTCTGATTTCTATAAATAACATGAATATATCATTTTTATGAAAATGGTGAAAGCATTCAGAGCCATGCGCAATAAAATAACACTGTAAAATGTAATAATGAAAGATGAAAGGACTAAAAGGTTTAACGTTACTCCGTTTCACCTGAAAAAAAATATTTCACCAGCACTGCTAGGCCTTTTTCATAGAAGACATTTTGACATTCTCATCATTGAATCCTCAGAGTTGTAAATATCATTAATGGTGGATTAATTCCATTTGATTGCTTTGGTTACTTTTTTGTCTTTTTTCTTCTCGATAAAAGGAGCAAAGGCAAGTCCTCCATATTAAACAATAAGTTATGTTGTTTGTCCCTCCCCTTTTAGAAGGACACATGGAGGAGCAACATGACATTATTACTCTGTACCTTCAAAAACCATCCCAAATCAGATCTATTTTATGATGTGAAAACGCAGTTAACTATAGTTAAGGTTTGGTCAGGTTAGGTCATTGACTTGGTTAGGTTTAAGGAAAGATCTTTGTTATCAAACATTATGGTTTGGGTCAAATTTATAAGGTTAGGGGACCTTTGTCATCATGGTTACAATAATAAACACGTGTAAAAGTCTGATGTTCTGTTGACCCATTTATCCATTTTTCCTACGTTGAACCTGAGTGTCTAGTTGGAGAAAGAGGAAGAGGAGTTTTTACCCTACACATATACAGTGTCACAATGCCTCATTATGTAATGTACTGTCATTAAAAAGGAACCAACCTGATACACACCTTTTTATTGTACATGCGTACATATCAGATGCATTCATTCATACTAATGGGGAGAATGCAGCCTATAGTGATAACAAGGAATAGGACTACTGTTGCAATAATAGAAAAAGTTTGATTTTATTTTTCACTCACAGAGTGTATTTTAACCTTGATACATAGAGTTTGCCCATTCCCTCTCCTCGTCTCATATGGTAAAAGCCTAACCTCAGCAGCTCTCTGTGTGGTGCCTCCTCCATTATGAACTGATATGAACCGCAGCGAACATGCTAGGATGTGAATGCTCCCCTGCTGTTGGGCCAGATGCATCCAGACCCTGGCAAACAAATCAACACCTGTGGTAGAACATGTTCTGCTTTTCAAAAAAAGAAAAGGGAAATTAAAGAGCGCAGTGGGAGAGAGGAGAACATTACAAGATGCTGGTGTATCACAGGCAGGGTGAAAACTCACATACAGGGTGCACGTACAGTTCGTACTTTACATGAATGCACTTAATTACTTCTCTTTTGTCCATCATGCAATCTCTCCATCACCCCTTATTGAAATGAGACTAAATTATATTATTATCCACATGCATTATCCATCATGCTTTTAAATCACCCGAAGCAGCCTCGGACGACAATCAGAATGGAGAGGGAGAGTGAGACACATCTGGTATACGACAACAGGGTTCCACACACAAAGTAATACCACCACACACTCATTCCAGGCTAACCTTTGGATTAATGTGGATGTAATACACTCCCTTCTTTTGGGTTTGTATTGGACCCACAGACTGTATATGGATTGGACCATGTCTGCCTTGCATGCTAGCTGAATTCTCTGGATATCATGCGATTTTGCAAGAGTCGCAGGATCACATATCACACAAAAATCCATCTTGTTAGGCTTCAAGTAATGCGTTTGTGTCCGGACCAGCAGTGACCAGAACAATCAGCATCCTGTGAGAAACTACAGGCGTGGTTTAGGTGTGTGTGTGTGTGTGTGTGTGTGTGTGTGTGTGTGTGTGTGTGTGTGTGTGTGTGTGTGTGTGTGTGTGTGTGTGTGTGTGTGTGTGTGTGTGTGTGTGTGTGTGTCACAGAGGCGGCTGTTCAAAACAACAATGGAGGCTCCTAAAGAGGTTTGTTGCTGCAGTAGCATCAGTAATATCAGAACTGGAGAAAATATTTTTCACTAAAAGAAGAGCAAATAACGACACTGAAAGCTTTTCTTGATGGAAAAGATGATTTTGTTCTGCTCCCGACTGGCTTGGTGGAGAGATTTATTGATGGATGGTTCATCAAATCACCCACCAAGTATTTTTTTAAAGTGTGTAAAAAAAACAAACATCTGGAGCATCAGGTTAGGACCATACAGGCTGTGTCCCAATTCATAGTTACAGCCAGCTTTCACTTCAGAACAAGAGGCCAAAGAGACAAAGAGACACAGGCAGACATTTGGTTGGAGAGGACAAGATACATGGTAAAATACTATGTATACTACAGCATATTTATAAGATAAATGCAATACTGTACATACTGAATGCACGCTTGTTAGACCTCTGCTGTTTTTGCTTCCACTTGACATACGATAATACTGTAATGGCAACTAATGTTGGCCTAAATTAATGCAAATTTTAAGTAGCAACCCATGACTTCATAGTTAAGCCATCAGCCACTGCTTCACAAGGACAAGCCTTTTACATCTGTGAAAAACCAAGGTTGTATCCCCTCAACCAGCAGCACATGAACGTTGTATTCAGCTCTTCCTATACCATAGATGTTATCAGATCTCAGTTATATAGTTCCACTTCCCCCCTTTTTTTTATTGTGAACACATGACCCACAGAAAGCCTTTATGGCCCTAAAATCCATTATGTTAATAGGATGCATTGAATAATGGTTGACAAACAATCTTTTATTGTAAATTCTATTTCTGTGCTATAAAGAAAGCATGTCAAATGGTCCCATACAAATGTCGGTGTCTTCAATAATGCCTTCCTCATCTAATGCTTTTATTTGTGCGGTACTTATTTGTTGTCTTCGTCTTGCTTTTGTCTGCTCACGTTACTTTGCCTGCCCTGTGATGCATTCTAAATCTCCAAATCTCATCAATAAATTATATTAACAAAATAGATACAGCCCAGACAGAATGCCATGCCCTGGTGCTCAACATGTTATATGTTACTGAAAGATTTTTCCTACAGCCTGCAGACTGGTCTTGCGTGTGTGTGTGTGTGTGTGTGTGTGTGTGTGTGTGTGTGTGTGTGTGTGTGTGTGTGTGTGTGTGTGTGTGTGTGTGGGGCCATGTGTCGGCCACAGATACAGACAGATCGATACTAGAACTTGTCAGCGGGGAGATTTCGATCAGCCCACACCCCTAAATCCTCAGAGCCCCCGAACACACATACAGTTTACACACAAACGGTCACACCCTGTGTCCCACTGCACTGTGAAAAGAATAGCAGGAAGTCAATAGACCCTTCCACTACACACACACACACACACACACACACACACACACACACACACACACACACACACACACACTAGTAATAATAGCCCCGTCGATCATCTCTTGTCCGAGCAGAGATCTTCAATGTGTCACATGTGTACAAGCCTTGCCTTTATCCAGGGCAAAGTAAAACCCGTTCATGGCACCACTGGGAATCCTGGATGTATTATGGATGGATGAATGAGTGGAGATGTTGGGAATGGGAAAAAAAACTATAACTCAAGATCAAAGTAAACCCATTTTCCAATGCAAAGCAATGCCTGCTTTGTTTCTGAAAAAAGTTCCATAGGTTTGATGTGTAAAATATTAACAGTGTTGTACAATACATTGTAAGTGAGAGGAGGGATGTTAATAAAGCTCAACTGATTATGAAGAATTAAAGGCCATGTGTTTCAGGCTTTATATCACCTTTTTAAGTCCCCTTTTTATTTAAAATGGCTGTGTTTTTTTTCAAGATCAATTTAGGGTACAGTATTACTTTTCTGCTCCATATTTCTTTCACGTGTCCAACGCTTATGCTAATGTTGGGCCGGTTTAAATATCTTTTATCTTTTCCCGAGTGAAGAACTACTTTGTGACAGAGAGAGATTGAATAGACAAAGAACCAAACATTAAAAGTCAAAGAAAAAGAATTGGCATACATCATCAACAACATGGGGAAAATAAAACAATGAAAGCAAAGCAATGCAAGAAAACAGAAAAAGACAGAGAAAAAGTATTTGTTTGTGTGGACACCTCAGAGAATTTGAGAAAACAAAACTCGGGGGCAGCACCAGGGATGAATCAAAAACCCTGAATACAAAACAATGTCTTTAATTTCACTTTTGCTTACATTACAGGCAGCCCGAAGTACATATTTCAACGAGTAACTATTTCCATGAACATTCCTGTGTTTCTCCATCAGGGCCGGGCTGCCAAACATTTGGACAATATTTGTGTATTACACAAAGAAACATACAAGACAAGAAGAAAGTCAAGCAGGAGCAAGATCAGAACATAGAGGGAAAGAAAAAGACAGAGGAAGACCAAAACAATGAATTCTTTAAGTACCCCAGTTTATTCCAATACTTTTTTTTACTTCTTAAAAGCAACTTTCTCTCATGAAAATTACAAATATCTGTTAATGTTAGATTTAGTTTCATAAATCCGTAGCAATAATTTCAGAAAGCTTTCTACACTTTAGTATCACTTTCTTAAAAATGCAGCATCTAGGTTCCGTACGTCACGCTTATGTGTTTGATTGTTAGCGGGCGTTAATTAGAGAAGACAGGCAGAAAATATGACAAAACACCTGTGCATATCCACACATACACTCACACCTATACAACAAACTGAACCTGAACACACCTTGAGTTTGCATCTCCCTTTCTCTCTTTCACACGCACACACACGCACACACACACACACACACACACACACACACACACACACACACACACACACACACACACACACACACACCACACTCTGGCTGGCTAATAGCTCAATTAACACACTGTCACGTCAGAAAATGTGAGCCCACCGAATCCACCTGATTGCAAAGGGAGAGGAAGTAATTGATACTATATTCGCGGAAAGCTACTTTGAAAACTAATTATGTGTGTATAACAAGCAGAGAATTATTCCGACAGCTCCTGAATACTATTAGTTGGTGGGACCGGGAGGTGTGTGTGTGAGTGTGCGTTATGAGACTGTGCTGTTATCTGTCCATTCACGGCTGATGTCACAGAACTAAGTTGCAATAAACCAGAAGGTCTGTGACTCAACAGGGAACAAACATATTTGGAAACTGATCTTTGTTCTATTTTTATGTAATTTACTCCCACAAATATCCATTTAGTAAGTAACTCTACTTCAAGTAGGAGAGTGCTTCAGGATTGAATTAAAATGGCTTGTAAGACATGAGTTGAGTTGGATTTGATGTCTGTGTGCAGCCAAAGTAGTGTGGGTTGATCATGCATATCAAAACAGATATGAATTTACAGCTATGGGAAATCAAAAGCTCTAACTGAGAACACTGAGTTGCCCTCGTGATCACAGGCAGATTGATTACATTCAAAATCTTTACACTGTTTTCGTGCAAGGAAATATATGAGATATGCTGTGTATTTTTATCATCAAAAAACGTGTTTTTTTTAGAGCCATCAGATCCAAAAGACCAAAACCAAAAAATGTAACTCAAACACAAGTAAATATTGCACATGTTGGGGATATGGAATCCCACACATTTTGTTATTTGGTGAATATAAATGACAGCAGGGCGATGTTTGTGGGTATGACTCAAAATAAACTAGGGTCCATATTCATAATAATACAGGAACATTCACCCATTTCAATGTGGTGGCCCATTGACCTGATTTTAATGTTTTTTGGACAAGAGATGAGCTCTATAGCAAATAAAAATAAGCTATGTTGGGCTACACAGGCAAAACTTTAGCAGATTCAGTTCATTGTTGGTTTTGTTGTATTTGATGACGATAAGTAAAATGTTGAATATCACCAGTTGATCATATTTGCCTTTTCTGTGCAATAAGAATGTGATGAGAGCTGATGAATAGGCTGATGGAATGGGAAGCAGTCTAACTCTGATTTGAATCCGGAGGAATTGCAAACCAAAAGACCAACGGGTTCACGCCCCCTATCTCCTTCTACTCTCTTTTACAAAAAATATGACATTTTCAATGCATGAAGCAATTTAATCTCCCTCTCTTCTATGAAAAACGCCTGTAAATGAGCGCCTGTGAAATTAAGGAGATCGCCCGGAGATTGGTCAGTCCGTCGATCGCTCTCCTTTCTCTCTTTCTCTCTTTCTTTGGCTCCGTCCCGTCTCCCTCTAATACAAAATATAAGATATTATCAATGCATGAAGCAATTTAATCTCTTTCCCTTCGCTCTCTCTCTCTCTCTCTCTTATGAAAACGTCTGTAAATGAGTGTCTGTGAAATTAAGTGGGAGATCGTTCTGTTTTCTCTAAGGTCTGTCTCAGTCTCTCTCTCCGTCTCCCTCTGCTTCTATGATCAGTCCATTTGTCAGAGGTCAGACTTGTTCCCGTCTGGGAGCAGCATTCTGCCTGCCAAACATTCCCCATTACCGTATGTAAATTCATTAATTGCAAACCTATAACTACATCATCCTTATACTCTGACCTCTCTTATCCAGCCCCCACACACACACACACACACACACACACACACACACACACACACACACACACACACACACACACACACACACCATCACTCCCTCTGCCCTCATGCAAATAAGAAACAAATAAATAAAAAAGTGAATACACAAGCATTTTGTGTCTGGGGCAAATCCTCAGAGAGGACTGAGAAACACAGAGAGAGATGAGGAAACAGAGAGTGAGGAGTGAATATAAGGAGAAAAACAAAAAGAAAGACAGAAAGAAAGAAAGAAAGAAATGTGAAGAGATGGGGGCTTATGGGGGCTTACACAACAAGGCACTGGAAAAAAAGAGATGATAGCAGACCGACTGAGTGCCTGAATGAAATCAAGGTTTTTCAGAAAACAGAATAAGATGCAGGGAAAAACATCCCTTTGTTATGTTAAACACGCCATCTCATTGGAAATGTCTTGGCCTGCTTTATTCATCCTAACATTGTCATCATGAATAATAGTGGAGATTGACACAGACTCTTGCTATGGATTAATCCCCGAAGCAGTTCAAAGAATTTTTACACAGAATGCAATGTGTTGATGCCCCTGAGCTGGAGAATAATATGTATATGCTCTTCGAGCTATCCACCTACTGTAAGTGTGCAAACTCTTAAGCTGTCTTATGGGGACAGTTGCAATGAATTGTTCATTGTGTGCTTCCTGTATGCAAATGGAGCGCTCCCTTTCAAGTAGAGATCTGCATTGCTGAAGATCAGCAAATAAAAAAGCAAGTCATGCATCCTTGACGAGAATGTTGCAGGTGGCAGTGCTTCCTCCTAATATCTTTTCTAACAAGTTAAAGATACGAGGGTAAAAGTGTATTGTCAAAGAGTGTAAATATTTGTTGTAATATTTATGCCTTAAGTTGCATTAAATGTCTTGATTCTCAAAATTAAAATGAAATTTAAAGCAGCAATAATCTATAATTTTAATAACAATTGATCAAATGTGGTAACCATAGTGACGGACGCACAGAAAATGATCACCCATCTCAGCTCATCGTCTTCGTTTTACTGTTCGTCTTCATCTAATGAACGAACAGGTCAGACCGTCCTCAACATCCAACAGCCCACAGACAAAAGCCCCTATGACACAGCCGAGGTTCAGCCTCAGTGTTCTGTACGAAATGTACAGAGGCAGAATGGATTGTTTCGCTGCTGTGCCGGCAGCGAAAGAGGCTAATGTAATTGACGAGCTGGTGAACATAGTGGTGCACTTTGCATCTTAAGATATTTATTTCCGTCTCTTCGGTGGATACAGAACCAGAGCTAAAAGGAGAGTGCATGTAGGACTCTGGTCAGGTGACCAGAAACACGACTCGGTTAATGCTGATGTTGATTTGCTTGCTGATATGTTCACCATACTTTTATAGTTGCATCTTGTTGCACCGCCCCAAATTGGCCACAAAGAAATCAATTGATGCAGGTTTATAATGACAAATCCACAGACATTTGAATTATGTAAAATACACACTTAGGATTCATCCAACTCACTTCAGAAAAAATGGCTGTGTCTAGAGTCAGGGGACCAGTCAGTTGTCTTCAACAGAAAGAAACACTACAATCCATTTTTTGACTTGATTTCTTAAGATTGTGAATGATTCAGTGGGATTCTGTGCTTTGTGGAAAGTGCTCCTCCCTAGAGTTTCCTTTGACAAGTTTCAGTCACTATCACTGTAGTCTCTGTCACACATTTATCAGATGACTTATTTTCTTTTTTCCTCCACCTCAAATAAATGCTTTCAAGAAAAGCAGCCACACAATCTAGAAATAAGGTGTGTGTGTGTGTGTGTGTGTGTGTGTGTGTGTGTGTGTGTGTGTGTGTGTGTGTGTGTGTGTGTGTGTGTGTGTGTGTGTGTGTGTGTGTGTGTGTGTGTGTGTGCAAACCAGTCTATGCCATCATTAAATGTGTAAATCAATCCCAAATGTGCCATCGCAGAGTTGAGATTATGTTGTTATTTTTCTATCCTCCACTGTGAGAGAAAGTCTGACCCACACACAGAGAGAAACAGAGGGGAATAAGGATGGAGATGGAAGGAAAAACAAGAAAAAAAACATGAATAGTGGGGGGAAAAAAGCGTGAAAAATAACCAGTAACCAAAAGGGAGAGAAGGGATTCCAAAGAGATGATAAGAAAGTGAAAATATTTGCTTTTGACTAGAAAGAAGTGAATCTATTTTGGGGGGGTGGGGATAATGTATATTCAGCCTCATACACTCAAAGCCACAGCTAGCTTAGAAAACACCAACAGATCTATTTATTAGGAAGAATATTTTCAAAGTCCCCTCATATAAAATTCCATTCCTTTGTTCACTTCGCCGAAATAGAATCCACACGCCCACAGTGTGTGAGATATTACTATGTACCTTGTGAAAATGAATTATATATGATTGCCCTGAGACTGTGGCGCTCCTGAAACCTCAGGAAATCATATCCTTCTTCTTCGCACACCTATTTCTTCTTCTGCAGTTTCTGGTTTGTGTGTGTGGAGTGGGGATTGGTAAGTCAACTTTTTAGCCTAGAATAGTGGGGGCAGTGGACGGAGGGAGACATCACAACGCTCTTAAATTGAATTTTCAACAGGCCATGGTTTGAACAGGTCACAGGACTGAAAGAAAAATAAATAGTGAGAGAGAAAGAGAAACTGAGTGTAAAAAGAGGGATTGTAGTGTGTTGTTAACAGAATGAAAGGATGAGAAAGAGGAATAGGAAAGTCTATTTTATTTGGCATTCAATTGTGATCACTGCCTGAACTCAGGCATCTGACACACACACTCACACACACACACACACACACACACACACACACACACACACACACACACACACACACACACACACACACACACACACACACACACACACACACACACACACACACACACACACTGACCTTTCAAAGCTTTCCACATTTTTGATAACCTGTTCTTTTCCCCTCCTTCCCTTTCATTACGGCTCAGGGTAATTTTACCTGAAATCACTCCCAAAAGTAATAAAAAAAAACAAGCAAGAAAAGTACAGATGATGATGATCATTACAGCAGAAAATGTCCTATTCATCTATTGTTATTCCATGTTCATGTGCCTGCGTCTCAGCCTTTAGCCTTGTGGCGTATACTTCACTGACAGGCACTGCATTTTACAGACGTCAGCATGAATGTTAATGCTGCATCCGATCAATAGTGTTTCTGGAAGTTTCACCCTTTAACCTTCTAGAAGAAATAAAGACATTATGTTTTCTGTAAAGCAAATCGAATTGACATTTTCCCTTCAACTTTTACTGGATGTTGGTGCATATTTTTTAAAAATCAATTCAGAATTATCGTGTCCTGCAGGAAATATGTATTGCTACACATTTTCTGCTCCAGTGCTTGACTTTTGTTGAGAAAAAAAACTTTTAACATGCTGTCCTTGCAGAAAGAACAATGATACTATCAAAGGAACTGTATGAATTCTTTGGAATGCATAAACACATATTTCCTCTTTAATCCAAAATTAAAGGCAAGGATTGATACCACTCTCTTGTCTGTAAGCTAACTGGTTAGCATAAAAACTTGAAACAGAGGGAAACAACTCAATCGTCTCTGTCCAAATGTAACCAAATCTGCCCACCAGCACTTTTAAAATTCACTAATTCACACATGATATCTCTTTTGTTTCAATCTTATCATCTTTGTGTTTTACAAAGCATCAAACTATTCCCTTATTAGATTTTTTTTGGAGCCAGACTGCTGCAATCTTTGGCAAAAGATGCTTATTCTTATTCTTAAAACCCCAGTTTGACCTTCTAGTGCTTTACACCCACGGATGACCCCATGACCTGTGCACGCTTCTAAAGGGAACAAAAGAAGTATTGTAGAAACAAACTGGTGGTTCTTTCATTCCCTCAACTCCTGTCATACAGCTCCCTCACTGTATTTGTTTTCTCCAACTACTTCTTTCTCTGCCCTTGTAGCTTCATAGTGAACTCTCTTTGTCCAGTTAATCTGATTTTATAACTTTTTAAATATTATTCTTTCGGCCGCCAACTCTCAGAGGTGAATTTCCTCATAGTGTGTCGTACTAACATAACAGTCAGTTCATCTCTGGTAAAATAAATCGTCAGAAAGAAGGAAGGAATCAAACGGGGAGAAAGAAAAGTGGGGTATTAGGAAGCAGATAAATACGAGACATGTGAAAAGATAAGAGATAAACACGATGTTCCTTGAAGAGAGATATGATAACACACTAAAAGCCTCACTGAAACTTAAGCTTTGACAAAGACACAAAATAAAGTGTGTGTGTTATTTTAGTATCAGGTATTTTCCTTTGAAGAGGATTTGTTCCCATTTGTCTTTGGAAAGAATGGTTACTAGCCTCACTATGACCTCTCAAACTGTTTTCATCTTCTTTCAACCTCCACCTCCTCCTCCTCCTCTTCTTCTCTCTCTTGGATTATCTTTTACGTTCACACCCATCCCTCCATTTCTTCCTCTTCTCTCCATCCCTGTGAGCTTATCCTGTTACAATCACAGCATCTTGTCACCCTCCATAATCTCACTTTGTCCTTTAAAACGTTCTCTCCACTCCATGTATATATATCTGACTCTCATATCCTCCACTCCAACAATCTCTCCATTAAATCCAAACCGCCCAAGATGTTTGACACACTCTTAATATATCTCTCTTTGCTTTTTCAAAAATGTCAGATATCAGATGTGTAAGCTATGTTACTGAGTCTCTTAAAAAAATGCTCTGATTGAATTTAAGTTTCCTCTGGTAAGCAGTGATGCAGTGTATATGTCTAGGGCTTTTATTGTGAAAGGTAAGAACCAAAAGAGTAAAGCTGTAATGACCCACTGCTGCATGCGGCAACCTGACTGTATCATAAGGCGTATCGCCTTAAACCTGCTCACTCGATATGTTACCAGTCTTCTTCAATACAGCATGATGTTTATTTAGTACATTATGGTCCCATTAAGAGTAACATAGACGATAAAGCAGGGTGTGCTTTAGGGTGTGGCTACCTTGTGATTGACAGGTCGCTAACACACCGTTGTCCGGTCTGGGAGTTGTACATGTTTTGGTCTTATAACTTTAACCATTCCATATTTTTTTTTCAGTGGATGAAAGTTAATTACAACCTTTTTGGTTCGCCTTAAAATATCTTATCTTACTTTCTGTTTCCTTTTTTGTCATTTCTGGTCTTACAAAAACAACATGACAAAGGCAAAAAATCTCAATGTCAAAGGCCATCAGAAGTATACCCGAAATTCATAAACCTGGGCTACAACAGCTGACGCTATTTGAGACACAACTAGAGACAATATAGACAAATGATGAAGTATGTTCCTGTTACTTCCTTTATTGGAACACATCAGGGGGCATTAGCGTTTAGAATACAAAAGATATGTGGTCAAATGCATCCTGCACCACGTCGCCTGTGGTTAGAGTTATTGGATCACAACGCGCCATGATGCTCGTGAACACTTGTATCCAGCGCTGTCCACTTGTGCTCGGAAGATGTATGTTAATGCCAGCTGTAAACAGGGTCTTTGTCAAGCAATAATAGATGGTTGCATCAGTACATCCAAAGTGTTGGATCTGATATTAGAGTGAATGACAGCGTGACGTCTTCTTCTATGATTCATGTTTCAAAAAGAATAGGCTGTACCTGCTGTTGTATGTCTAACAGAGAACAGAGGCTCTCTGCACTGTACCATGTCACTTGTGCAGGCAAGACAAGAGTCTCGGTTTATGGCTCGTTACCATGGCACCGCAATGACACCCACAGTACATCTGGCTAGGGTGCTAACAGGGAACAGGCTCTCACAAACTCAGTGTCTGTATGTACTTGTGAGCCTGTATGTGTGTGTGTGTGTGTGTGTGTGTGTGTGTGTGTGTGTGTGTGTGTGTGTGTGTGTGTGTGTGTGTGTGTGTGTGTGTGTGTGTGTGTGTGTGTGTGTGTGTGTGTGTGTGTTTGTGTGTATGTGTGTGTGTCTATGCAGGGTAAGGAGAGAGGTGCAGCAATGTTAGCATAATGCAAAGGATGACATTTTTTCCACAAATTGCCTGCAAGTCAGCAAAACAAAATCCGGTCGTGGCAAAAAGACTGTCTGGTGAAGGAGAAAGGTTTTCTGGGAGAGGAGAGGAGGAATACTCTGGCAAATAAAATACCAGTTGTAAAGGTTTAGTGACAAAAGGAACAACTTATTTTCTCTGTTGGCGAGGGGGCGTATTGGTTGTTACAAAGTTGTAATCTGAAAGGTTAAAGGTCGTTGGATCCTGGCAACAGGTAGTTAGGTACAATCAATTGCTATGTGACATTATGAAAAGGTTTGTTATTTGTCATTATGACCGTTAATGATGAGTTCTAAGAGGCAACAGCATATCATTTTATTTCATCTATGCACATACAGGCATGCTCAGAGACTCACCTTTACCAGTAGGTGTTTTTTTTGTTTCCTTGGTCCAAACTACAGAAATGATCATTGTCATATACAATCGTACACAGCACACAATGAAATTAAACTTGCAAGTTGGGGGTTCGTTGTCTTGCTCATGGTCACAACCAAACTCGAGTGTAATCCCAGCATAAAAAGTAGTACCAGATAAGTTTTACACAACATCTTTTTGTAGAATTCCCAACCAAACTCTACAACAGTAACAGGTGCACTGATCTGCATTATGCAGGAGTTGGATCGCTGCAAAAAAGGACCTGATTTGCCGTCAAGGCTCTAATTGGAGCAAAGACACAACTAACGATCGTTAAGTGGGGAATGATAGCCCCGAGCTAACTTTTCTCACTCCATAAGGATATAATACATAATTCAGAACTAACAGCTGAGCAAATGAGAACAGAGACAGAGAACGAAACAAAACAAGGGAAGAAACGAAAGGGACAAAAAGGCAGAGGGCCAAGGAGGCAGAAAAATATACATTGTCAATGTTTGTGTGTGCGTGGTGAATGATCGATGCAAGTGTCATGTGCATTCAAGTGTGGGTGTGCATAAGAATTTAGACGGAAAGGTTTGCATGTGCACACACATATGCAATATATGTGAGTGTGTGTGTGTGTTTGTGTGCTTTTTGGCAGACTGCTTGGTGTGTGAAACTGTGATTGAGGTGACAGTGAGCCCGTGAGAATAGTTAGCATCATCCACACACACAGACACATAGTTGCTCACATAAACACACACATGAACACACGCACACAAGAACAGCAGCTGTTGCTAATTATTAATTCATGCTCAAATTCCTGTGAAAACTCAGTGTGGCAATGGACACTGGGGACAGCAAGAGAGAGAGAGGAGAGGGAGAGAGAGGGAGAAAGAAAAGAGAACGACAGACAAAGAAGAAGACCGAAGTGGAAAAGAGGAAGACAGACAAAATGGGAGGGTTGGGAGAGATAAGGAGTGTGTGAGCACATGAAAACTCCTTGTTTTCTATTTATTTATGGATGAACTGTTAACATTAATAAGATATTCTCTGAAAACAAGCGTTAGTGTGAAGGAGCCTCTGATGGTTCATCTTCCTGGGATCAAAACAAGCATGCAAAACTCATGTCTCATGAAAAAGGTTAAATCTGTCTGTGATCACTCTAATGATGATCTGCATGATTAAATATGTTTATTCTTAACCTTCAAATATTTTGTATCAACCCAAATATAATATTGTGCTACTCAAATTCATGTTATTTGAGACATTATTTATTGATATATGAAATGTTCAGAGTCTGGACCAGCAGATGGCGGTGTGGGCAGAAAACACATCAGCATCACCTCTGTTACTATAAAGGGATTCCCAGAAAGTGTCTTCTTTTGCTTGGCTAACAATTAATGATCGACTAGAAATCTGAGACCGGGATAAAATGTTTAAGTAAGTTATGAGTTTTAATTAATATTAACTCACAGGTTTTCTAACAAGTTTTGGCATTTAGTTATCACTGAAGAAATTGTAGCAATTATCAGGATGCAGTTAATGTGGATGTCTGTCCTGGATATACAGTATATATATATATATATATATATATATATATATATATATATATATATGTATATATTTATACATATATGAACACAGCACAAGTGTCTACATTTGTTTGTTCAGCAGAGAACTATTTTGTATACTTTTACCCCACTTCAACTAAATTTCATAGAGAAATATTGCAATTTTTCACACTACATTAATTTTACAGCTACTGTAGAAAGCACTTTTTTAGACTGAAAGGAGACACCCAAGGCAAATAGGATAATCACTGTAACTAATAGATATCACCATGAAACTTCCCCGTTGATAAACGTTCCTTACATTAAGACAAAGAAAAATTGTATAACAAGTTTTCGGAAAAGGATTGTGTAAATATGCAAAAATATCATGATCTTATTAAATCTGTGTTAATTTGCATAACTTTCCCATTGTATCTGAAGTGGTTAAAAAAAGAAAAGACAAAAGAACCCTGTAGCGGTCCAACGTTCTTTTATGCTCCTAATATGTCACACCACTATAGAGCTTGTGAGTTCAGGTGTAGTAGTTTTCACACAAACTGACATTTTTAAATACATTTACCACCTATTGGGCTAATTAAACCCTTTCAAAATGTCACCAAGTATAATTACAACACATTCATCAAGCTGTTATGTATATCTTAGCTACTGAAAGTCACTTTTCATTGAGCAGTAATACAATGTTATGGATCACTGAAAACGACCCTCCTAAGTAGGTCTTCATTATGACAGTAATCAAAAGCTTCCATCTAAATATTTCCACCTAAATTGAAGATATTGACATCTATCAAGAAAATCTGACTTAAAACAAGCAAATCAGCTATGAGCGTTTTTGGTATTTCCTCCCCTGTTGCGGGCTCTTTGTGTTTTGCTGAAGCACCGGATGGAATCATAATAGCCTTTTCTTGACATTTCCAGACAATCAATAATTACATGTGCCTGGAATTTTGTGAATTGCCTAAAGTGCAACGCTTTTTCACAAAGAAAAGAACTGCTGGCTGATTAGCTACATAAAGCATTGAGGCTGTTTTTGCCTATTGCAAAAAAAAACCACACCTAATAGTTATACAAGTATATGGTGACATTTGAGAACGCTGCAAAGTAATTTTTCGCCCAATGACATTTCATTGTTACATCTACGCAGAGAGTTTGTTAACTATTTTTTGCAGTACCTTAGGATACGAACATGTTGATTGTTATTGGGAAAAATGAAATGGGGATATTTTGAAGGTGTGTGTTCGTATAAAAAATGTCTTTATAAAGTTCTAAAGGAAAAATTGATTTGTACGCACACACAAACACACACACACACACACACACACACACACACACACACACACACACACACACACACACACACACACACACACACACACTCTGGAACAATAGAGAAGCTAATGGATTCACATAAACTACAATCAGAGCATGTTGCATGTTGTCTGCACATCTTCTAATTAGCAAATTTATAGCTGCATCATATTTTCTCGCAATTCCCTCATTTATAAACTACCAGTGTTTTACCAGTGTCAAACTCTTACTGTGAACCAGCTGTGAGAGGTGTTGAGGTTGATTTAACAGTGTAATTACACTTCACTTTAGCGCTAGAATCACAAGTAAACAAAACAGGGAGGGTCTTGTCTGTTAGGTTGGGTAGAAATGAAACAAATCGCAGTGACGGCTACGGTGTGTTTTTGTCAGGAGCTACACAACTACTAAACACTGAGGGTGTTTTCAAATTAGTGCCTTTGCCTTATCACCTGCAATGTCAAGCCAACTTTGTTGAGGTCGGAAAATGTGCCGTACCTGCCAACAGCAAAAATAAACTTATATTACTTTTTCTGTGTGCCTTGTTTTCAAAATGTTTGATCCACTAATTCCGCCTCTGAACTATCTGCTTAAATCCAGATTGACGGGGACTCTGATGATGAAGCAAATTCATGTATTTCCACAATTACTTAATTATGCAAAGCACAGTTTACTAATTAATTAACCATGGGTGCATGGTTTCCACAGACAAGAAGAACAAAGACAGACAAAATTTACAATAAACAATCACTTTCATTGTCAAAAATAATTCATTCATTCATCTCCAACTTGATCTTGAGCGGCTTATGGCATCAGAACTAATTGTTAAATTATTGTTTT
Source organism: Anoplopoma fimbria (assembly GCF_027596085.1). Taxonomy (NCBI): domain Eukaryota; kingdom Metazoa; phylum Chordata; class Actinopteri; order Perciformes; family Anoplopomatidae; genus Anoplopoma; species Anoplopoma fimbria. The sequence continues at coordinate 19,079,324 of NC_072464.1, read as the reverse complement.
TCAGTGGACATATTTTATTTTACATTTATTCCTGCAGCAAGAGTCTAACCAACCATATGCAACGAAGAGTCAGTGGTCTTCAGGTTTAGGGTAAATCGGAATAAACACTGTATTTTTGTGGGATATGGGAATAACATGACAGGGAGAGGCATACTGTAAAACGATAAGAAATGAAGGAAGACAGGTGAAGTTGTTTGTTATTGAGAAGTGAGACAAAAAATACAGAGGAATAATTAATGTGTGTTAATCTGTATAATATAGCAGAAGAAGCACAAATTTCATGTCTTTGGTTTGCTGACTTTTGCTTGCCTGCATGGTATCAGGTCTGCAAATGTACAACCTGTGCAAATTACTGTTGGATCTCCAACCGCCACATTAAAGTCATTTGAAAGCCCCTCATAGTTATTTTTAAAATGTAATTTTGATGATTCCCCCCGGTAATTTCATAGAGACATTATAAAACCGTGTTTGGTGACTTGGCTGCCATAATCTGGAGTCCTTTCTGCTCCGGCTCTGCACTTTTGTTTGATTTGTGATTTGGTTTATGAACCTGCAGAGGGTTTAATGGAAGAGACACACACTCTCTGATCCCCATTATCTACCTTCTGCTGCGCGGAGAGGCAGATAAGAGGAGGAGGAGGAGGAAGAGAGGAAAAAGAGGCTAAAAATGAGGACCAAGTCGTGGCCCTCATTATCAGATCCCATCAATGGGGGGAGGCACGAACTGAGGGGGAGGCAGAAGGAGGGGAGGGGGTGTTTTTATAAATCGAACAAGAGAGAAAATAGTGGGATGTTGATGACAAACTGAGATAGGGAAAGAAGAGAGAATGGGAGATTTACCAAGAAAAAGAAAGTGAGGGTCACCTATGGAGTGAGAGATAATTGGAATAACAGGCCAAGCCTCTGATGTGCATGTGTGAGGGGATGAAGGAGCCCAGTCAGCCTTCATAAGCCATTGATTTACACAATCCAAGTCACCACCTAATATTTCATCCGTGCTACATTTGCAGTCCCCCATCCGCTGAGGCCATGAGCCATTACCGATGGCCAAGATCACAGCATGGTGGCCCCGTCGGAGTAATGAGATAGGGAGAGAGGTGGAAAGTGAGAGACGGGGCAGGCATGCAGAAAGGGAGGAGGTGGAGGAGGAGGAGGAGGAGAAAAGAGTAGAGGACAAAAAGGGGGATAATGGAAGAGAAGAGGAGGACGAGGATGAGGGTGGATAAAGGTTTCTCAATGTGCCATTATGGATGAAAATCAGAGATGGGCAGAGAGGAGAGAGAGAGAGAGAGAGGGAGAGATTGAGATGGGGGTTGAGTGAGAGTACAGGTAGAGAAAGACAGTGAGAGATATGGAAGGGAGATTGCTTTCCTCTAATTATGTCGCTTTTCACTGCCAGAGAGACGAATATAAAGCTAATTCCACCTGACCTGGTTCTCATCCCCGTTTTTCTCTAAAAGCCATTACTCGTTTTCTTTACCCCTTTCACGCCAGCCGTGTTAGAGGCTGTTTTCATGACACTGAAATGAACAGATGGCAATATCAGGCCATACAAAAGAGGCATTTTGTGGTTGCCGTCACCTTGACGACAACCCTCCACCACCTGCACAATGTACTTTGCTTCACTTCTGTCGGAGGCGAAGCTCCATCTCCCCCTGTACGGCCCGATCGACGCCTCTCCGTCCATTCATCGGACTCACGTCACCCTCAGTCTCTCTATGATATCTGTGTTTTTTCACTCAGTGGTAGCCATTGAAGCCCACTGCATCTACGCAGTCGGTCGAATGGATCTTAAGATTGAATTTGCTGCACAATACTGCTCTGGAAACAGTGTGATACCTCTTTGATGGATAGCATAAAGGCAGACGGAAACACAACATACAGATGGAAGATAGCACTAATGCAAATGCACGGACACAAAGCGATTTCATTTGATGGAAGTATGAAGCATAATCTAACCACCATACATCTTTAGTCCTGTAATTGGAGAATTTCTTAAAGCTTATTATATCGTAACTTTATGCTACAGATAAAAGTCTTAATTATTCCGTATCATATATATATATACATATCATATATTTGATTAAGTCTTTCTCTCCACACAGAAATTGCACAATCTCATTGAAGGGGTAATTTCCTACTCCAAAAGATAATTAAGCCAATCAGAGCACAAAGGACTGGCTTGAGCAATGACCCAGCATGTACTACACTTAACGACCCAAACTCTTGGACAAACTTTAATTTAAAATCAAATTTTTTTTTTGCAGGGTGAATAATACTTACTTTGCCCTGAATTACTAAAAAGCAACCTTTTTCATTTTAAATTTCAGCATACAAAATTTTAATTATACATTTTTTTATGATGTATAAATAAATGATGACGAGGTCATTTATATTCGATCTATACATTAAAGTGAATAATCAAACTCCTTCTCACTCTGCACTCAGACTTAACTGATCCACAGGTATTTAATTGCATATATGTAATGTATTCTGGAGGTCTTGGAGGCCACCAGTTGCATAAAAAAAAAAAATTGTAGATGTGCGATCTTGCTCGGACACCGGCAATGCACGCTATTCACAGCAGTCTTATGCACCACAGAGAACTATATAAATGAACTGTAAAGTCCCAGCAAGGGAAAGCCCCTCTGAACGTGCCCAGAATGAGTGGCAGGATACTCTGAACACGACTCGGTCTTGCCATCGCCACAGGAACAGTGGAACCTGAACGAAAGGCTCTGATAGGCCCAGTGGGGAGGAGATTGCTCTGTCCCTGATTGGATGATTAGGGGCTGCGGGGGCTCAAATCAGCCGTTTTCAGGAGGAAAGTGGTTTGGTTAAGTGGATTGGCACTGTGTGTGCTCTGTGTGTGCTCTTTGTGTATGTGTGTGTGTGTGTGTGTGTGTGTGTGTGTGTGTGGGCTTCTACCTTTGACTTGTGTCTATTTCTGTGTTTAAATGTATGTGTGTGCAAGCTTGTGTTTGTCCATGTATGTGCATGTGTGTGTGTGTGTGTGTGTGTGTGTGTGTGTGTGTGTGTGTGTGTGTGTGTGTGTGTGTGTGTGTGTGTGTGTGTGTGTGTGTGTGTGTGTGTTCTGAAACAGGTGAGTCCAGTTCAATAAGAGAGGTACATAGTAGTGACAGAGGGGCCGAAAAACTCACAAAAGAAGGAGTTAGAACCGAAGCAGAGCTCTCAGTAGGCTGAGTCCATTTAGAAAAGAAAAAAAGGGAGGTGGAGAAAGGTGGGTTCAGGTTTGTTTGTGTGTGTATGTGTGTGTGTTTGTGTGAGTTTAGCTAATGGTAGGTTGAGGCTGAAAATGAATGGATGGGTGAAGTGAAAGAGGGAGAGAAAAAAATGGAAAAAGTATAGAAATAAAGGCATACAGCAAAATAATAGAGAAGTAGTGTAGTACAGATGTTTGAACAAAGAACAGCAGTTATTTAAGTCAGCTGGGTACCCATGACAACTGAGGGACTGAGAGATTGAGCGTGTGTGTGTGTGTGTGTGTGTGTGTGTGTGTGTGTGTGTGTGTGTGTGTGTGTGTGTGTGTGTGTGTGTGTGTGTTGAATCGTCTGCCACACACTCTTCCACTGCGACTGCTGTCGGCGCTCGCTGCTACCTTCTGCAGGCGGTGACTGTGAGGACTCAGCAGGTTTGTTCTGTTGGAACTGATGTAGTACCTCGTCATTTGAGAGTTGCTGTCAATCTAGTCGGGAGCATTAGAATAATTTATGTCACATTTAATTTTTACTATCTGAATCATGGCAGACTCTTGACACATGAGACAGACAGAGACATAAATACCTGAAGATACTGCCAAGTCAGTGTTCCAAATGTAGATGAAAAAAGGCAGATTTTTGTACATTAGAGGCTTCAATCACGCACAAAGCGTTATTGTATTAAGCCTGAGATAACTGCAGACCCATAAGCTGGCATTTCTCATTGTAAAGAATATTCCAATGTATCGTTATGTTGCAGATAAGTCCTCATTATTCCATTCTGATGATATCTGATTAAGTCATTCTCCTCACACTCTTAGAAATCACACTATCTCATTAAAGGAGTAATTTCCTACTTCAAAAGCTAATTAAGCCAATCAGAGAACAAAGGACTGGCTCTTGCCATGACCCAGCATGCATGAATTATATAAAATTGCTAACAAAGTTTTTAATTTTCTTGTCTTCTCTTTTGTAATGTGCTTCATAGTTATGTGGCCTAATAATGTGTTTGATGAAGTCCGGCATCAAAGTTTGGTGCTGAACCTTGTAGTTCAATGACAGCGTACCGTAAAAAAACAAAGTAAGTCATAGTGTTGCTATGGTCTGTCAAGGTTTGGATTTCTTTGCGTGCCGAAACAGTGCGCATAATGACAGTGAGCTTTAAGTACTCAGTATTTGAATAGTTTGTACCACAAAAAAACAATAATACAAGAGCAAAAGTTTAACAGTGTCTTTATGTGCTTTAACGCAATCTGCTAACGCTAGCATGACTGTCGAATCGGTAAAACAACTCATAATCTTGCATTACTTCTAAGACCAGTCCAGTTAGCATATTGTGAGCTGACCCTATTATTATGTGGGGGGTGGTTCTTAGTCATCTACCATTGTGGTCTCCATTTCAAGCTAAATTCTTGATTTTGGCTTCTCTCTGCATCTTTAAAGAGATAAAGAGGTTTTTATTGTCATTGTAGTGATACAACGAAATTCCTTTTGGTAACCCTCAGCCAGCCAGCATATCTCAATACTAATAAACAAGGAATATCGTAATACTCCTTTCACGACATCTTAGGCCATGCTTGTTAATGTTTCTCTCACTGTAAAAGTCTGGAGCATGTTTACAACATGTTAGCTTTCAGAAATGTTTTGTCATCACATTACATGATCTTAACCAGCTGTGGAAACTCCTTCTCATTCTTGTGATCACTGCGTTTCCATCTCATAAGGTGATCTTTCTAACTTCATAAGGAAGTTCTTGTGTTTAAATGTGAATGTTCATGTTGTTTGGGTGCACATTGTATGTGTGTGACAGAGAGATCTTGCACCTCTGTGCTCTGAGCTCTTTTGAGTACAAGGTTGTAATTGTTGTAAAGCTTTACCTGAATGTGTATGAGTGTGTAGTTTTTCATGTGAGTAAACATCCGTTCAGTCTGTTCTGTCCAGAGGGACAGTGGACCCTCTCAGTACCTGCTGGTGCAATTCCACAAGCTAATGAGCCCGTCTCACAGACACACACAGTACAGTCTCACACACACACACATATATAGTGCTATACACACTGAGTGTCTACACACAAAAACACCTCACAAAGCTGCGTACTACACACAGAGACACACATTTCAAAGTAATCATATGCATGTCTATCCCCTAAAGGATTCAGAAAACAGTATTTCAGTCACTACAGTATGTGTTCTGCATCATCAACACCATCAAACTAAAACTCCTGTTCGCCATGTGTCTAATTAATCACATGCTCAACAAACCGGTCAACTCGCTCGAGGGAAGAATGTGTCATTTAATCTTTTCAGCTGTGACAAGCACAGAAAGAAAAAACGACTACTGCCCCCAGACATGGCTTTGTTCTCGCTTTGGCATGTGATCTGCAGAATTTTAAAGTTTTGGGGTTATTTGCAAAGATGACACTCTCCTACAGTTGTAATTTCTGTAGCTTTATTGCGATGCTTTTGGTGTATTTTAGTGAATGGGTTGTGGTGAAGTCGTGGAGGAAGGCCTCTTGGTTTTCCACATCCCACCAATGGTCTTGGCCTTAAGTCATTGTTTGTGGACCATACAGAAAGAAAAGGGAGATACCAGATCTATGTTCCATGATTGCAAAGGATGACATATAGATGTAATGAATAAGTGAAACAAACCTCTACTTGGTGTCATATTGTTCCTTACCTTCGCTATCCATTATGGAGATAGTATCTCTAACCATGTCCACTCGCCAACAAGCCTATGCCAACATGAGTCACTCCTTTACTTATCTTACAATCTTTACATCTTGCTTTTCTGTTTTAAACATCATTAACCATACTCCCTGTCCCGTTTCTACTTGTTGCTAGGCAACAAGTTGTTAAACACCAAACAGATGATGGCAGGAAAAGGTATGTTTCACAATGGTAGGCATAGAGTTTTAAAATCCTGACACAAAGAGTAATTTCACTGATTGCTCTAAAATCGTCAAACTACTAGAAAAGAGAATAGCTCTGCACCGCTGGTGACCCAGTATTATTCTCCTTCACAGTGGAGAACACGCATACACACAAGGCTGAACCAGACAACAGCCCTCGGGCCCCAGGCTCTAAGGGTCCCCGTAGGCCCCAGGTTCACTGTGTGGCAATGTAATACAAGGGGTTGTTTGTTTAGTAGTATGCACATGTGGAGCACAATTCAAACTGAATCTATCCTAGGCCCTGATCAACAGGAGCCTTAGACACTCTTCTCTAAACTTTCACACTGATTTTAACACTTACTTCCCCTGACTTTGCCCTTCAAACCGCAGGATTCCAGCTCAGATGTAAGTAACACTATTCCTCCTCTCTTTCTCTTTTATTTTTTCCTTTCTACACTTGTGGATTTGGACATCCAGATTCTCATGTTGGTTGCACAAACTTAACTTAAACTCCAAGCTTTCATGCAAAACGTCTGAAGCCCAAAATGTTGATTTGATTTTAACGCAGATACATGGTAACTAGAAATGAATATATTCTTGCTAGCTCATCAGATTCAATAATTCTCTCAAACCATGAAATAAAGGAAAATAACTGCCCATCCACCAATAACAGTGGACACGATATGAATAACACATTCAAATTTCATAACACTGAAACATTTTTGCATGGATAGAGGTACATTTATTGTTTTCCTCAGTGAAATATAACCCTAGTAATGGAGGATATTAAATTCATACACTGCATAAGCCGCGTCCCATTTCCCAGCACACTTTACATGCCTGTGTGTGCCTCTCTCTGTGTGTGAGAGGGTTAGAGAGAAAGACATGGTAAACATGTATTGGCAAATATTAGTCTGACTGACAGTGTTTGTAAGTGTGTGCTAAATAATCTAGAACTAGGTTATCATGACTAGAACACACATGACAGAAGAATGTATGTACCTTAGTGCCATATGTGGCTGGTGAAGGGTTGCTTTCCTTGTTGGGTAGTCCGCTTAATCCCCTTTTATGGGAAAAAGAATAAAGTTATATTTCAATCAATTGTTTGCTTCCAAATTTGTGGCACTACATTTGAGAAGACGTTTCAACATGGAAATGCCCCCAGACACAAAGTGAGGCCCATGAAGAAATGGTTTATGGATGAACTGAACCCTGATCTCAACTCCATCCAACATTTTGCGATGAACTGTAACCCACTGCAATCCTGGCCTTGCTCAGTCATAACCTCACCACACAAACAGGCCACACACTCCCAAAGAATACACACAAAAAAACTCATAGTGGCATTACATACGCTGAATCATTGCAACCTGGACCAAACAATGCCACAGCATGCCTATCTCCTCCTGAGCAGTCTACCGTAATAGACCAGTTACACATGACGGCATTCCCTGTAAGCAATCTCACACTGGAACTCAAGGACACAAAAAAAGACTAATTTCCTAAATCCTTCCACTAAAATGAAACTCTGTGATCCACTTTGTTTTTGCAAAAAACCATACACATTTTTTTGCGAAGAGGGTGCAGAAAGACTGGAGACTGTCTAGATTTTAGAAACAATCAAGTGGGGCGACTGTGGCTCAGAGGTAGAGCGGATCGTCCTTCAATCAGAAGATCAACAATTCTATACCCGAACTAATTCGATCAATCCCTGGCTCCGCTTGTCCATGTCGTAAGACGTGCCCACGGTGTGTGTAAGTGTGTGAATGTTAGATAGTCCTAATGGGCAGGTGGCCCTTTGCATGGTAGTCCCGGCCATCAGTGTATGAATGGGTGTCAATGGGTAAATGACATGTACTGTAAAAGCGCTTCTAGTGGTTGAGAGACTAGAAAAGCGCTATACAAGTACAACTCCATTTACCATTTACCTAGGTTTGACAGCAAGGCAGTCTGGGAAGAGAATCAAGCTCCTATATCAGAATAAGTAAGTTTTTCTAATATAATGTGCTATGTTTTAATAAAAGTGTAAAATATTCATACAAAATTCTATAATTGCTCAGAAGAAATTTGCAAGTAGACCATAGAACTTAAAACAGTGACTGCGTTATATGAAAATGAAACCTATTTTATTTTCTTCTTACTAAATATTTGCTGTTAATATGTATATAGATAGATTTATTGTGTAGAGGGCATAAACTGTAAACTGATCTGATAAGACCACAGACATGGAGGGAAACATTCTTTAGAAGGAAGCTTGTTGGTACTAGATGATGCCCTACAGCTAAACCCAGCATTATTACTACCTTTATTGGATTTCAGTATTCATTTTACATTTAGAAGGGTCAGTGAAAGCTCACACTCGGTTACTGTGCTTGCCTAACCAGGAAGTGTAAGATTAATCAAGCTGACCAGCAGCGGTATTCATGTTGTATTCATGGTGTTCATGATTGAGCACATTGGATGCAGGTGGCAGGAACTAAATAAGAAGAGAGGGATGATGAAAGGAAGTCGCTGTGTATTCAGGAAACAAACATCAGGGGAAGTTCTGGAGCAACAACTGTATTTCGAAGCGGACTATTCAAGAGTGCCATCTAGAGTTGACAAGTGGAAGCACTGGATGAATTCAGTCTTGGCCCACGGTTGGACCCAGGTGACACTCAGGTGAGAATCAAACCTCATCCCAAGTCTACAAAACTCTAAACACATCTTCTGCTTTGTAGCAATTTGCAATTCAACATGGCACGTTTTGCAACACGCTGCACACGGTTTCTGCTTAAGACACATGAATCTGACTTAAAGTCACTTGTTTGCCATTTATTTTATATTCTATTTAATATATGCTTTGTTCTGATTTTCAGTACAAAATGCAATCTTTTGAAATACATTGATGTTTTGATTGATTTTACAATATGGAGAAAAAATAATATTTCTGTCTGTGTGCAGAGGGCACTGTGTGTTTGTTGTGTGTTGTATTGCGTCACTATATTCATGTACTTCACTCTAATAATATGTCTGAAACAATCAAACCCAGACTATAACATTAAAAAAGAAGTGTGTAAGACTAAAATTGTTTTTTTTTATAAATTATTGTATAGTTTGTGAGTGAAATTGTATGAATTGTTCTTCGTGTTTTGACAATAATGAGCCCTGTTTCATTTTTTTTCTTAATCAATAGTAAAAAAAAAAATGTTTTTAAATATATTGGAGCATTATAGGGAGCCCACAGGAAAAAAATCATATAACCCCATTTTGGGCACCTTAATAATAGTTGAAGAGACATTGATGGTAATGTACTTTGTTATATAAAGTCATTCTGAAAATTTTCTTTGCTGTTTTTTTTTCCCCCTACAGTGTTATTCCATTAGCTGAAATGTGCTCCGAAAGAACCTGCTCTCTCTACATCCATCACTGATCATTATGGCATCTTAGCGTAATTGCCCTCCCCCTGTTGTGTGTGCACACTCGCCGGTCCTGAATGCCAGCAGTAATATCTCTGGTACAGAGAGAGCGGGGGAGAGAGGGAGATAGAGAGAGAGAGAGAGAGAGAGAGAGAGCCATATGCATAACCAGCTCATTTCCACCGCCAATCAAATTACCTGACCCAGCCGCAATACATCACTGCCAAACTGTTTATTAAACAAAAAGCCACGATTAAATTATTAATGACAGAGATTAATTAAGACCCCATGCACCAACACACACACACGCACACTCTTACAAAACATGCATGCACATAGACAAGCAGTAAGGCCTGCACAAATATACACAAAAATCCATACACCACACACACACACATACACACAGGCCTAAAGCTAATACACACATATATACACAAGAATGCCATTACTCTTTTGCACACTTTTCCAACACATGATTGGATGCACAAACACACAGTAAGTTACAATGTCTGTGGCTGCTGCCTGAGAGGGGGAAGTGGGAAGGTAATCATTTGACTTATAACTTTTATATGTGCAGCAGATACATAGATAGAAGAGTTTGCCGGCTGCATAAACAGTAAACAGCATCAACAAGAAGTCAACAAACAAAGGCGGCATTAACAAGCTCGTTGTCAGCAAAACTTTTCTTGATGTTACTATGAGGGTTTGTTTATGGTGGTGCTTATGCTTCTGTAATGGTTTCTTAGCATCTGTTGCGGTTTGGGGCCCGATGTTTTGGTGTGTGCATGTGTAATTGCACATTTGTGTGAAATTAATATGGGTTTTCACTGTAGTGTGTTTGTTTGTGTGTTTATGGGCTTTTTTGTTTTGTTTTCAAAAACAGGATATCTTAAAGGGACGTTGAGTTAGGCGTGAATTTAGTGATTGAAAAAACACACGTAAAATGTAAATCATTACGAAGTTTACAGGGTGAAGATGAAAGATCACCAAAGCTACTGCAATTTAACCTCTGGGGACAATGAATGTCTGTACAAATGTTCATGGCAATCAAGCCAATTGTTTTATGATATTAAAACTGAATACAGTAATAATAACTATATGCCATCTTTTCATTTAATCCTAAAACATGCCTATTTGTGAAACTTCTCTTTAACTTTCTGGTATTATTTATTTGTTAGGAATCCATGCTGTAACCAAGGCGACAGTTACTATTCTTTGTGCAGTTGCCAATCCAAAAATAACATGCTTGATAAAAAAAAGGCTAGATATTCTGTTTATTAATATGGAGTAGTTCCACTTTGCAAGCACAAGGAATGATATGGAAAGCTTGTTTGACACACATGGACTTCCGTCTCTTTCCTATTGTTCCTACCAACATATCTGAATTGAATATTGTACATTGGTAGGTATTAATGGAGGATATGTGAAGAGGAGATGCACAGTGGAGGATTTCCAGCATGGCTAGCACAGTCTTACTTTACACCACACTCATTTTATGATAAGGGAGATCTACGGCTTGAGATTGGTCCCAGGGCAGACCAGTAGACACTAGCCATAAAAAATACACAAGGCTGTAAAAGAATGGAAATGTGTGTGCATGTGTGTGTGCGTAAAAGGCAGGGAGAATGATTTGCGTTGTGTGTGTGTGTGTGTGTGTGTGTGTGTGTGTGTGTGTGTGTGTGTGTGTGTGTGTGTGTGTGTGTGTGTGTGTGTGTATATGCATGTACGTAAAAAAGAACAAGCCTGAGGAGGCCAAAACAATCAACCAGTATCAGCACTTTATGGTGGCGAATACTACATCACCGTGACAACAAAGGCACTAAAGTGCTCTATGTCGCTGTAAAACATTGTGTGATTCTGCAGTGAGATGATCGTTAGCACAGCTGGTTAATTGCCTGACCACTCCTCTCCTGACACACACACATGCACACACTCACTGAGCTAACACCCTACACAAATTTATATAGCAATATGTGTGTGTGTGTGTGTGTGTGTGTGTGTGTGTGTGTGTGTGTGTGTGTGTGTGTGTGTGTGTGTGTGTGTGTGTGCATGCACAGACTCTAAAGGATACACACCAACAAACATACAAGTACTGCACACATTCACAAAGTATTCCCCAAAGAAGCCATAAAGATGTATGATGGATGAAGGGGGAGGCTGTGCAGTATAATCAGTCAGGGAGACACGGCAGCATTCAGATGCTGCTTGTTCGTCCAAGACAAATTCATCACAATGCAATTAGTTTGCAAGACTTCAACGCCGCAGACTCTTTATTACTTTACTGATACAGCCCGACATGCACTGGACCTGTAGTGCTTGTCAATACAGCCTCTGTCCCATTAAGAAAGAAAAATCAGAGTGTTTTGCAGAAGTGTTGTCACATGAGAATTAAAACCTGAATGTAAAAATGCTGATTTATGTCGTGCCCCCTCATTGATTTTTGTTAAAGAGGCACGAGTTAAAACCTTTTTAAGGATCAATTAATATTAATTAATATTTGTATGGATGAAATTACTCACTAATCTGACAAATTGATCGTACTCAAGAAAAATCTAAAAATCACTATTAGTCTTTGACTTACATTTTGTTGAATTTTGTGAAGTTGTTCCAACTTAAAAATGAAATTAGTATTTATAATGTGAAAGGTGTCACTTGTATTGGCAAAGTCACAGAATATTATCAACCGACTGCAGCTCTCTTCAACCACAGAGCTTCATATGGTCCTTTAACTCATCTTGACTTTCTGGAAACTGTTTTGGATCCCTCTCACCGCTTCTATCGACCCCCGTTTCCTGCCGGATCGAACAGCCATTTTCAGCAAATAAAGCTTTGATAATCCCTCTCTAGACTGTTCACGGCCTGCCAAGCACCAAACAGCAGACAGACAAAGTTAGCAACTAGCTTGTAAGCACAGTGGAGCATGCAGCTAAAGAGCCAGATATTTCCCTCAGGAGTTGGTGGCGATCAAAACAAGAGCTAAAAGGAGACTGAATAGCAGACTTACATTCCCAGTTGGCCAGAAACACAACTCCAAATGAAAAGCTAATGTTGCTCTATGTCTGGTGGATTATTTTCTAAAACATGTGCCATAACAACTTTAATCTTACACAACTATATATCTTATAACTTTATGTCAGTGTTGTGTTTACAGCCTATTGTGCTGCCCCGAAGTGGTCAAATTTTGGATTAAGTTCTGAATGTAGTATTAGATTTTGTCCCTTTGTGGGGAATTAACATTGGATCAATGTTTGAGATATAATGTGACTCCATCTGGGAGAAATTACGTTTAAGTATAAAGATACACTAAATGATTGAGTGTGTACAGTAAACTACCAATAAAGTAAAAAAGTGCAGTACAACTTAGTACTCTGAAAGTGAGAGTGGATGCAAAACTGATGCTGACCTTTGATTGACAAGCTTCATTCACTCTTGTTTTGGTTTGCTGACCATGTTTTTAAAAATATATATTTCATCAGTGCCTCCCCTTGGCCTGCGCACTCAATGATCCGTTAGACCTTGTGTGCTGAGAGAGGACGTCCAACATGGCTTATGGTGTGTGACCGAAACCTAAGACAACACAGACAAGCACATAGACAAACAGGAGAAAGTACTGCCATATGCCTCTGCGTGTGGCCGTGTGTGAGGTCTGATAAAATCAAAGTATTCACAAACAGCAGAATGAGTGTCAGACTGTTAAAAGGCATCTGTCAGATAACTTTCTACACACTGCATGGTTTTCTCATATGAGAGAGAGGGAGGGAATCTGTAGTATAAACAGCGCCAGTATCCTGTGACCTATAAATCAGACACAGTCTTGTGTTAACAGTGGCGGCTGAGTGAAAGGTGTGTGTGAAGGATCATTTAAATTAAGAAATCACACTACCACCCTGTCCTTCATCCATGACGTCCCTCTCTACTCCAGACTCTTCATCCAAGAACACATGGCCAATGAAATCATCCATGAGTTCCCGGCACTGTGTTTTCTAACGTGTCAATGCCAAAATTCAGCACATTTTATACGGAGCAAACATATTCAGTAAGCATGAGCAGCTCTGAGGTGAGTTGTCTGAAATCCTTACGACATACATTTCAACTTAAAAACAGGCCGGTCTGCTTTCTTGGGGTTTCTTTTCAGGCTTTTACTATGTAATGCCGTGGCTAACATCCCAGTACCAATAGTGACACCATAACTAAAGTTTGTTTGTCTACAACTGGAACCCTTTTTATAAACAAAAAATGCTATAAATTGATATAAATTACATACGGACACAGATTCATAAAGTCTTATAGTATAAAACACCATTTTGCAAAGACTGGACTTGTTTTTTGTGTGTTTGTTTGTGTGATAGAGTTTAACAAATAATTCATGTTTACCCTTTATTAGCACTTCTTTTCACAAAACAAGTCATCAAGATAAGTTACGGGTTCACCATGAGTCGATTTATCAATGTAGTTGTTTATTGTAAAACAGGACTGAAGATTCTTGCTTAAAACATCCTTAGACTTCATATTTTAATTCTCAATGGGATTTAGTATCAGTACCTCAGTATTACTCCACTCATCCCCACTCTGAGTTATACTCACTTTAACTCAGTTATGATGTCACACAGAATAGTGTATGGCAAATTGCAAACACACAGTTGGTATTTAGTATTTAAACGTCCAGTTGTTAAAAAATCTCTGTGAGTTCACATTCAACGCATTCTATGACAGAGTGAAACATTACAATCCTCCATTTTCCTTCTGTTTGTCGCTGTAGACGTTGTGGGTGTGTATGTGTGTGCAACAGGGTGTGTAAAGGCAAGTGTGTGTGTGTGTGTGTCGTCCAGTTTATGGCCAGTCAGCACTAATACAGGCACTCAACGATAATGAGTAATGAAGGGGCATCAATAACAGCCATGAGCGACATATCTGACAGGACAGCTTTTAATAATGGCCACCGTCAGCAGAGACAGACAGACAGACAGACAGACAGACAGACAGACAGACAGAAAAAGAAAATTGATGTAAAGAAGGAGAAAGAGATGAAGTGGTCAAGGAAGGGTGCAGACGAGAGGGTAGGAGAGAGTTGATAGAGACAGATGGGTAAAGATTAGGGAAGAGAAAAGGAGGAGGATGTGGGGTAACAAATAGAGACAGAGAGTTAGCTAGAGTGAACATAGGATGGAGGCATCGAGGGTTATTCATCCATCCATTTGTCCATTATCATTCCCACTTATCCGGAGAAGGGTTGCTGAGGGCTGGAGCCTATCCCAGAATGCTTTGGGTAAGAAGCTGGGTACATGTAAAATGTGACAGTGACCTGTTGGTAATGTTTTTTTCTTTTAAAATACTTATTTGAGGCCTATATTGCGCACGCTCTACCATGTGAGACAAGCAACACTTCATGATTGTTTGTGCCTGTTGTGAAGAAAGGGTCATATTAAACTGGATGATTATATTTTGCCATAGCCAGTAAAGAAAAATAACTTTTTCTTTCACAGCTTCTTTTTTTTGCAAATCATTCAAAATATAGTTCTTCATTTTCAGAAATACTGATACACTTATTTGAAATATTACTACACAACTATGATGTCTGAAAGCTCATTATGGAGACAGAGCCCGAAAAGGATTAGCTTAGCTTAGCATCGCACATAGACCGAAAGAGGTGCCTGGCTCTATCTAAAGTTAGGAAATTGCCTACGGGCACCGATAAATAACTCTCAGAAAGAAAATGATTATGTTTACTGTATTTCCTAACATATCAGACTCTTTCTTTATGGAATTTTTAATCTTTCAGCGCGTTTATCGTCAATGCAATGTTGCCTGCAATCCTGAAGATCCTTGGATGCTTGAATAGTGGGCGGCTGTGGCGTAGTGGAGAGTAAGGTAGTTCTCCAATCAGAGGGTCGGTGGTTCGATACCCGGCTTCGGCAGTCGATGTGTCCTTGGGCAAGACACTTAACCCCAAGTTGCTCCCGAAGGCTTGCCATCGGTGTGGACTGGATGTTGCATGAATGTTAGTTAGAGTCTGATGGTGGCACCTTGCATGGTAGCCTGTCATCAGTGTGTGAATGGGTGAATGATATGTAATATACTACTGATTGTAAGTCGCTTTGGATAAAAGCGTCTGCTAAATGAATGTAATGTAATGTAATGTAATTCACTGATGGATTTGTTGTCACATGGAGATTGTGTTTAGTTTTTTCTTCACAGTATACATTTGATCCAAGATTCCTTTGAAATCAAACTTAAAGTTGCAACTTGATTCTTTCAGGCATCTACACCAAACTCTACTCATTGTCTTCTCAGTTCTTTTTCCATTTCCTTCTCTTTTTTTATTTCCCTCACTGGCTACAGTTTCTGCATGTCCCTTCTGTTGGACATTTAATGGTTTTAGAATTCTAATTCGATGCCCCTATAATATACTGGCCACAGTGGTTAAAATAAAGTTACTGTCCTATGATCTGTCCTCCTCACTGTCTTGCTTTAAATGCATCACTCTCATTCTCTGAACATATAAATGTGTTATTACATTGAGAATTAGATTGGAATCAATCAAGTGAAGCTTTTGTGACACGTTGATAATTATGTTGTAAATATGGAAGGTATAGGCTCCAATTCCCTTTATGAAGTGCAGGGAATGACTCAGCTTTATAGAAAAGCGAAACCAAAAGCAATCAAGAGCGTTTGCAGTTCTTCACTGAAATTGAATTGTGTAAAATACGACCCAGTCATTATTAGCTGGCTGCTGCGCCGTCGTCTGACACTGAGATTTATTTTTTTACAAATAATTGCGAAAAAGCAGAGGAAAATGGATAGCACAATTTTAATTAGGCTAGAGCTGTATTATGTTATGTGCAACGTAATAATAAAGAATCCCCTTGGCAAGGCAGAGATTAAGTATCTAATGAATGCTATGTCTATTATTACCTTAATCTAACTGATTCCACACAATTCTGGTTGACAGAGAGATAATAAAGTAAAGAAGAATAATATCCAGTTGTGTGGGGGCGGGGCCATATTTCTTTATTCTCAGTGTTTCATGCTTTGAATAAAAGACGCAAGTGTCTCTGCAACAAAATTCATGGTTTTGGAAATGAATATTTATTTGATACATGCTGTGTTTGTGGGATTTTGTAATGATGATAGATGGACAGAGAAAGACAGAAACAGATACAGACAGACAGACAGACAGAGAGGCAGGAACACAGACAGATAAAAGCTCCATCGTTCGTCTTACTTTAAATGTAAATGGTTGTGTTGGGATTGGTTAGGGCTTTGCTGCTAACGAGGCACATTGGGGTGATATATGAAGCTTTAATTCTGAGAAGGAATTGAACTACAGGCCTGGGAAACATTAGTTAAGCAGCATGACACCCATCCCATCCATCTGTGCCTCTCCACCCTCCCCTTCGGCTCTTCGTTCCGTCCATTCTGCCACCTTGGTCTGCCATCAGTCAGACTCCGTGTCCGGGTTCGGCCATCTATCAATCTATTGTTTCCTCCCTCTTTCTCTCCATCCGCCACTTTCTCATTTTAAAACGCTCCCATTTGACTATCATGCCTTCATCCTCCACTTCATTCTCTGTTCATTCCTCCAAGAGTTCATTACAATGGTGCTAATCTTCCATTTAGAATCAATAATTTTAGTTTTAGCCATGCACGCGGCCTGGCTGTGGTCCAGATTTAAATATCTCAATAATTGGTGGCTTAATTGCTTTTACGCTAAGTTTTCAGTGGTGGAAAATAACTTTGTACATTTACTCAAGTACTGTCCTTAAGTACAATGTTGAGGTACTTGTACCTTACTTGAGCGATTCTCTTTAACACTACTTTATACTTGTACTTATTTATACTTATATATAATATTTTTAATTTATTGTGGATTTTTTACTTTTTTTCTTATTTAATATTCTTTCCTGTTTTATTACTTATTTACTTATTTATAATACTTGTTTTTTTCTCTCTATGCTGCTGTAATCCTGTAAATTTCCCCGCTGCTGGACTAATAAAGGATTATCTTATCTTATCTTATCTTATCTTACTTCTCCACTATTTCAGAGAGAAACATTGTACTTCTCATTGTAAAATGACCATTGTACACAAAACATATGATCAATTAATCAAATATAATCCATTGTTACAGATTAGACTACCAGCAGTATATCAAGTTAATGTACTGCTTAGATATGAATACATCGTTAATAATGATCCAGTAAGATGACACTGACAGTAGCCACTCTGCATCGTGAGTGCTTTTACTTTACTTTAAGTACATTTTGTTGTTAATACTTGAGCAACATTTTCGAATGGATAATATTTTAGACTGTACTTATACTTAATTAAACGATATTTAATAACAATATGACTTTAGTGTGAGGTTAACCCTGCATCGTACTTTCTTTCATCATTCCATTCCTTCCCCTCATCTCTCTTTCCTTCCCCTCCTCCCTCCTGCAGCGTTCACCATTCATCACCCTGCCTCCTCAACATTTCTGTCTCCCTGTGTCCTTACCTTCTCTCCCTCCTTCCCCTGCAACACATTATTCCTCACACCAGCCATCCGTCCAGCCGGTTTCAGCCCCTCCCACTCCTGCACTTTTTCATTCCTCTTTATCTCACCCTTACATCTCTCTCTCTCTCTTTCCTGAGTGTCCGCAGCGCCACACCCTGCCATCCCTGCCTCTGTGTTACGTATTCTTCCCATTTATCAAGTCTCCCGCCTCAAGTCAAAACACCCGTCCCCTCCATGTCCTCCTTTAACATCCGACTCACACTGTGTGTCTATTCATCTTCTCTACTTTGACACTGTCAAGAAAACTGCCATCCTGTTCTTCAACCTTCCTCAACCTATATTCTTTTCTTTTATATCAACATATTTTCTTTGCAGTCTAGTTCTGTGTTATGAGCTCTTTATTTTTTGATATTGCAGGTTTAAGCCAACAATCTGCTCCCTTTCTGCTTATGGTCAATCCATCTTCCCTTCTTTCCCTCCCTCTCCTGAACCCACCCTCTCTCTCTCTCTCTCTCTCTCTCTCTCTCTCTCTCTCTCTCCCTCCATCCATCCATCTACCACCCCTCCTCTCCTTTATGTTACACATGAGCCAGGGGCAATGTAATGATTGGTTTAAACAGGTCGTCTGTATGCATGGAGGCTCGCTAAACTATACTAATGTGTGTTTGTGAGTCGCTACCCTTTGCTGTACTCTGTGTGTGTGTGTGTGTGTGCAGTATGAGACTGTGTGCTCTTTATCACACCATCAAGAAACAATATGATGAGTGCGTATTTGGTGGTCCTATTGTCTTTTTATACCAATGTTGTGTGGCTAGAGTGGTTAAAAAACTCTTCCTTTATGTCCATCAGTGGAATAAAAGTGAATTCTCATTCAGTAAATGAACTTTAAATGGAAAGCCATGTGTTCTGCACATCATCAGCAAGCACCTTGAATGATTTCTTCATCTGGTCTGACCCTAAACATCTAAAGCAGTTCAGCAGCTTCATGACTCCGACAGAGCAGCATGAGAAATGCTGGCACCACCGACATATGCAGGAATACTGTCTGCTTCTTATGTAGGTTAAAGGGCACCTTCTCTTCAGAGGACAGTCACGAAGGGATCCAGCAAAATTTAGCCCCCATGGGTGCACATCTGTGATTACTGATTACTCCAGAACTGTATCCATCTTCTACTGTGGGTGTGTAGTTGTGTTTGCGTACAGTAGTGTGTCTATGGGTTAACTAGGTTTACAATCTGAGGGGAGGAAGATAAAAAAAAAGGAAGAAAAAGACATGCAGGGCAAACGATGACAAATAATCGGGACTGAGTCTCAGCCCTCTTTTATGTTAGAAACCCGAGAGGAAACTGCCTTTTTGTTGAACTTGCTGGTGAAATAAATCAAGCATGAGTTCACAGTTGTATGCTCATTTGTGTGAACCACCGCCTACACACGCCTACACACACACACAGTCACAAAGAGTGAGTGAGAAAGAGTCAGACTAAGAAAAGACCTTTGATATTTAACTTTCATCATTTGGGAAACATTCTCTACAAACAAAAAAAAAAACTGTAAAAGCGCTGATTTTTTTTTTTGCCAGATCTTGATTTGTTATTTTCATGCTGATTATTATGTGATGTATGTTGTACTAAGTAGATGTAAGGATTCATATTTACCTTAAATGGAAGATAAACTATTTAGTGTAAACTTATCAATAACATGAATGCATCTCACTTACATCAGAAAGCATGTCTGCTGGCATAGAGGCCTCTACTTACATCTTCCTGGGCTTCTGTGCATCACATATCCTTTATGTGCAAAAAGAGAAATCCACACACTAATCCAGACACGCTGCCTCGCTTGATGGTTCCCTGCTGTTGGTGCCTCTGTTTGCTGTTCAACAGTGTCACCTAGAGGAAGAGGAAAGAAGAACAAAGGTGAAGCCGAGTTTGAAAAGGCTGTAAATCCCCCTTCCTCTGTTTAACAAAAGAAAGAGATTGGACTTTGCAACGCTGTCCCACTGCAAGTGTTTCTGCAAGGGGGAGGAAGAGATTTGTGTGTGTGTGTGTGTGTGTGTGTGTGTGTGTGTGTGTGTGTGTGTGTGTGTGTGTGTGTGTGTGTGTGTGTGTGTGTGTGTGTGTGTGTGTGTGTGTGTGTGTGTACATGTCTTGTCCATCACCTCCAGCCTTCCACAGTGGTCAAAGAGATGTGGGCAGCTATCGATTACCAGCACACATTATTCAATCCAACAAACAGGCACACACACACACACACACACACATACACATTCATTATTCAATCCAGCGGTATCATAAATCAACATGTGAATCAGTTTCCCCAGAGTATACCCCATGAAATAACATTAATTCCACATTGATTCCTTTCCACATTATTAAAAACAGAGTTATTCAAACCCCGTCCAGGAATTGAGACGTTATTATTTTAACAATATCAAGTTACTCACCCTGTGTTTCATTTCAGAATTAGTCTCGATCAAACACTGTTTCTGTTTCTTTCATAACTAGTTAGTGCCGCATTGACTTTAGATCAGAGACTACAGATACAATTAGATATATGATAAAGCACTGATTACACACACATGCATGAGCTACATACACACACACACACACACACACACACACACACACACACACACACACACACACACACACACACACACACACACACACACACACACACACACACATACACATCCAAGCACACAAACACAAAGTAGAATCAGAACAGAGATGGTCATCAGGGCATTATGTGTGTTGCCTCAGTGTATTAGTGTGATATTGGCTATTTCCTGTTGTGATGGCGAGTCATTTTACAGGCGGGCAGGGACACAGATGGCTCGGTCACCTCTTGGTGATGGTCTGTGTCTGGCATGATTGCTGTGTGGTCTCTGTTAGTCCGCCTGCCTCTTTCTATTCCACTGCAAAAGTCCCTCGTTCATTCTCGATCAGTCTCCTTCCTCTGCGTCTTGATTCCCACTCGTCTCTGTTGCTCTATCTGTTGATGCGTGAACAGGAAAAAAAGGATGTGAGATATTTTCATAGTTATCTCATGTGGAGAATGTCGGGTCAAACGGCTATAGAGCGAGCGTGCCAAACAGGAAGTCGAGGGAATAAGCCTTGCCTTGTTTTTTAAGGTTCAAGGAAATGCAATTGTTCATCGATGAAAAAGAGCCGTCAGTCACGAAGGTTGAAATAACAATTTTAAGAAAGTTGTTGACTGTCTGAGCCTCGGGAAACATTTAATATTCTATATTCAAACATATTACAACATTTAGAGATAGACTTTACATACTTATGAGAGGAAGGTGATCAAGTCACCCTTAATGTTATTCCTCAGCACATTTCTACACTCGTAAAACTCTTGGGAGGAAGCTGGTCCCAGTTGGAAAGTTCATCCTGGTTAAGTAAATAAAATAAATCAGTGCTCACAAGGTCACAGGTGAGAACATGGGACAAGAGAAACAGCATGTTGTTCATGTTGGAGCACCACACCTAGTACATGTATGTGCATCGGCATATCCTCTCCCACTGAACATGGGTGAGTGATTAACTCTGCTACTATCAGTACAATGAAAACCTTAATTATTACGAGATCTACTCTGATTAAAGTACCACAGAATTTCTATCATAGTGATTATGTTCTGGGGGAAATGCTGGCACGAATGCGTACTCATGTACAAGTATAAGCACACACAAAGAGACTGAAGCCATTAAATGGAACATTACATCTTGGATTCAGCTCTCTCTCAATAGCATTAAAAAGTCATATATGATAAGCAACAATCAAAATCTCTATTTGGGGAGAAAACAGCTACAATTAATACGAGTGTAACACTCACCTAACCTGCCTCAGCTGGACCTTTTTGTCTGGTTTGACCAGATGTTGATCCGATGTCAGTACCTACATATTAATTATGAATGAAATAACTTCTTGTAATGTCAAAAACCTAGAAAGCAATAGCACCAACTGCAGTTCCCTTCAGTTGTGCAGCGTTTTAGCATTAACAGCACAGAACTTTACTGTTTTGATTCAATATGTCTGCTTTCAACAGTTTCATTTCCTGACAGACACATTTAGACTCTAGGTAGGAAACACAGCGGTGCATTTAACAGCGAAATATATATATCTCTTAGGAGGACACAACAGAACAAAAACAAAGAGAGAATATTGGGCTTACATATGACAGGTAGTCAGAAAGAGGCCTCAAAAGGAACGCTAATGCTCCTCTGGGTCAGATGGATGTTTAAATAGGCGACTGTTTGCTAACATAATTCAGAGTTAAATATCTATTGGCGTATGAATGATACAACAATTTCACACAAATCTGAACCATATCTAGGGGAGGTGATGGGACCAGTGTCCCTTAGTGTTTTTTTCAAGATAAGTTAGGGAAGTTTGTGATGTGTTTTTGTTGTTCAAGTACTTATTTTACTTCACATACTTTTTTTAAGCACATTGATGCTTTTCCTTATCCTTACTAAGTGGATTTGTTCCCTAAATGTAACTGCGATGGTTAAGGTATCGGTGCAGAATTTAATGAGACAAAAAAACCCGCTTAAAAATGTTATGTGAAAAGCAATAATGCCGGAAATGTCGTGCTATTTATACGCCTACCCCTGAGATTGAGTAGTTAAATACAGTTACAAACCTCTGAAATATTATTGATTAATGGATTGATTGATATTAATAATGTGTGATTGGTGCATCAAAGGACATTGGCTCACTTTTATCATTAGAGCTGTGGCAACTTCAAGAGCACAGACAAAAAAAAAAAAGTAATTAAAGTGCATTCCAATGTATTCCAACTTTGACAGAAAAAAAGTACAAACATGTATGACTTAATTGTTCATAGCATGAAGCTGATTTGGGGAAAAGGATAGACAGTGCCTTTAATAAAAACATCATAAACCCATTGATGAGTCACTCAAGGCCCCACTTTGAGCACCTAGACGGTTAGGAAGGAAGGAAGGAGGGAGGGAGGGAGGGAGGGAGGTTGTGTTGTCTGCTGTTCTGTCTGCTGATAGCCTTGGCAGAATGATGGTTTGAAATATGACTGCTCCACTTCCTCAACTTTAGTGTCAAATTCTTTCCAGCCACCTTTGTCTGTGTTTATCTTTTTTATTTTATGAGTTCCCTTCCTCTGTCTGTCTGCCATTCAGCCTCACACGTTTCCGTTCTCTCACATCACACACGCACATATCTAACTATTACCCCGGACTGCCAATATGATGATCATATGTCATCCTGCGAGCAGCTCCGTTATTGATCACCAGATGTAATGATCAGGAGATGCAGATGATGGCGCCACCCTCATTGATTACCGGTGACAGTTAAAAAGCATGGCATAATTCCCATCGATCGCCCGTGACAGTGTGTAAAAAATGGTGTCATCTACATTGATTAGCAATAAAAATATGTGGCATAGATGTGTCATAGGTCCACGGCAGAGGAGCCCTCTCACACAAAATTCTATTCATCATTTGAATGTGTTGGGCCACACGTGCAAACACACGTTTGAAAGGAGCCCCATGAAACCTCTCGAGTCTCAGCTTCAAAAATGAAGAAGTGTCGGTGGTGAAATGTACTGACATCCTGCAGAAATCAACTTACAGTAACTCTGTGTGGAAAAGAGAGTGCAGAACTAAAGCTTTTCCCCATTGGTATCTGTGTAAAGAGTGGAGCAGACAAATGAGAGGTTGAGTTCTCGAAACAGTCTCAACACTTTGAGAAACAAAAACATGATTTCTCCTCTTTTAACCTCATACGTCTGGAACTTGAACTTTGGCCACCTCTTTGGGGACCGATAGAGAGTTTCTGAGAGTTTAGATGTATTGTCTCACCCTAAAAATACATAGTTAAACCTGAATAAACATATTACTATTTCCTTTAGCTGGCCGTAATTCACATTTCACCAGGGTTTCCAGTGTTGATTCATTACAGGAAATGTCCAATCATCAAAATGAATACATTGGATTCTGTGAAACTCTCCGTTATCTGGTTTTCCCCAAAACTTTTTCCCTGAAATCATAGTCTGACACAGAGGCAGAACGGTCACTATCACTTGTGTCTCTTGTTGACTGATTCCATATTGATCAGAGACCTAAATAGTCTACGGAACTATTACTTGAGGGGTCAAGGGACAATATCACTGCACCAATATGATTTAATGAGCTTCAGCTGAGCCAAAAGAGGAATAAAAATAGGTTCAAAAGTATCAGCTCGAAGCTCTAGTTAATCATCTTTTCAGTAAAGGCTGAGCTGAATTCACCTCTACCGCTCAGCTTGGTAAACTGGATGAGCACCGTTGGAGCTTACATCTCCTAAAACTGCTGAAGATCCCGAGCACACAGTTCTACTGTTGTCTACGTTATTATGAGGACAATGTTGTGGCACCATCAGCGTTTCGATTGGTTCCTGTAAGTCTTCCACCAGGTACAATTTCCTGGGAAAATGAAGGTTTGATTTACGTAAGGAAGACAGTGGAGCTTTTGTGATCCCTGGTAGCTATCAGTAGCTATCCCTAGTTACCAAAGTCTATCAACAAAAGTTCTTTGCAGTTACTATCCCCAGCAGCAGAACAGGGTGTGTCCTTGTTGGTAGTTACAAGGCCAAGAGGAATGCAGTTGTCTATGCAACAGCGGCATCAGCAATGATATTGTTGGATAGTACACATGTAGATTAACCAAAGAGATTAACCTAAAACAAGCAAGTTTTAAAAGCATTTTCAACCGGGCTCAACTTGTGCCGCAAAGCAAGACAACACACAACACCATCCGGTAACACTCCAATCAAATATATGCTATAGTGCTAGTAGATTACTCTATTACACATTGTGTTATTAATTATTGCTTTAATTTACTTGCAAACTGATATAGAACTGTTGTTAATGGACACCTGCTAGCCACTCAGAAATATATACTTTCCAGGGCCATTTTATAATGATAAAATATTTCATTTACCAGGAATAGGAATTGCGAAGTGACTTAAATGGTCTGGGTGATGCAGAGGCAATCATTTCCTTATCTTATTTCCTTATCTGAGAAGCAAACTCAGGTACATACATTACTGTTCACACTGTTTTATTGTGGAGCCGTGCTTCAACTTTCCTCCTGTGGCAGACCTGAGTGTAAGTCATTATTGTTTACTCTAACTGAATCCATTTTGCTTGGTGCATCACACACTGTGCTATTGTGTACATCATTTCCCCCCTCCCTTCTTTTTTATTGTCTTCCAGCAGCCCCTCTCTTTGTTCCTTCCATCCATTCTTCACTCACCCTTTCCTTGATGGGTGGGCTCCATTCCTACCTCCTCTCTCCCCCACTTCCCCTATCCGTGTGATTTATAAGTCCACGGTGTGTTCTTCCCCTGCTACCTTGATGAGTGCTCACCCACACATGCGCACACACAAATAGATGGATGAGCTGGTGATAGCTAAACCAGCCAGACTTCACTGTGAATTATAATCACCTTCAATCTGTGTCGCTGAATCCCTGCCCAGTTCTCATGTGTGTGTGTGTGTGTGTGTGTGTGTGTGTGTGTGTGTGTGTGTGTGTGTGTGTGTGTGTGTGTGTGTGTGTGTGTGTGTGTGTGTGTGTGTGTGTGTGTGTCAGGAAGCTCTGCTCTGCCTCACCAAGTCATGTGTGATTATCTTTCATGACTGTAAGTGATGGAGCAGCGAATAGTTTGTTCCCTGAAGGGCTATATATGTGTGTGTGTGTGTGTGTGTGTGTGTGTGTGTGTGTGTGTGTGTGTGTGTGTGTGTGTGTGTGTGTGTGTGTGTGTGTGTGTGTGTGTGTGTGTGTGTATTAGTGTGTGTGTCACTGTTCCTGCTTATTATTCTCTGGCTCCCCTGGTGTTTGACCCGTCTCTGTGTTCTGTCGAGGTTTCATGCGAGCTGGAATATAATTCTATTTCCATTGCTGTGACATTGTCATTGGCAAAGTGTGTGTGTGTGTGTGTGTGTGTGTGTGTGTGTGTGTGTGTGTGTGTGTGTGTGTGTGTGTGTGTGTGTGTGTGTGTGTGTGTGTGTGTGTGTGAATAACGGGTGGCCTAGCAGTCAGGGAGGTAGTAGAGGATGATACACTCTGGAAATATAAATGTCAGAGAGAAAGAGATTGAGAGAGGACGTTTTAGGAAATCTATCTAAAGTTCTAAACACACAAGAGAAATATGCTTCCGTGCTAAATCAACCACAAACAAAGGCCTTAAAAAATTCAAATCCAGGGAGAAAATGTCAGAGGGAAGCCAAAGCCCTACACTGCTGAAAAGTTTGAGCAATCGTGTATAGTAAAACGTGTCCCTGAACCTCGGGCCAGAGAAGTTCAGGCTCCAGGTAAAAATGACATGAGTGACCACGACTGTCAGAGTTGTGGTGTATTACCTCTGTGGTTTCGTGGCACCCTCCCAACACTAGAGGACACTAAAATGAAAAATAATCCTCTATGAATGGAATAGCATATTGATGGCATCTGTGGAAGAAAATAGACCTCTTACAACGTCTAACTTTAAGTTAATTTCAAATTCTGCTTTACTAGTATTCGTCCTGATTCATAACTGCAGTAAACTCTGCACTGATGGGGATGTCTCTGATATTGGAAATTCAATTTTTTTATGGAAATCTTGCAAAAATGGATAAACCTCAAAGAACCTCCAACTTATCGTCTATATTGTCAATACTCTACATCACCATTAAAGTATGTCTCAATCAAGTCACACATCATGTAACAAATGACAGATGACAGCCTTTGAATTACCAGACTCCATACCTTTCACTCACATCAAGTCCCAAGTCTGATTTGATCATGTGGTAAACACAGACATGAATGTAGTAATTAAGGATTGGAACATCATCGTTGTGTTGTGTTTTTGGATGGGGGAATGGAAAAGTAATGCACAAAGGCAGTCAAACAACAACAAAAAAACAAGTATTCTCATATATGCAGAGGTGACAATGTACTATGAACAGACCTCCAGCCATGTGACACAGCTAAAGAAAGAATGAAGTTGTAAAATGTGTCTGGATGTGTGAAGCAGGCGGCATGGATGAGAAAGAGTGTGGTCTATAAAATAGGACAACATTGCCCTCTGCTGCTGTAAGGAGGGATCACATCACCACCATGTCACTCAAAACAGCTTTTGCGTTCTAGACACTCTCCTCTTATCAAAATGAAAAAGAGCAGTAATCGTTTAGCATATAGATAGAGGACCTCAGGATTTGAATATCAATTTTATTAGCTATATCTGTCATTAATGACTTCGGGTAAATGCCTCAGTCAGAAAGACTACAGGTCTAAAATAGACTACATACCTGTCCAGTTTATCCTCATCTAATCATTTGTGAAACAACCTTGTACAGTTGACAGTTCCACCGTCTTACACAAAGACCCCTGTTGTTAGAAACACACACATGATAGTGCTCAAAATCACCATAGAGAGGCCAGAAACAGCAGCGTTAGGGAGGGTAGCGCTGTTGAAGGCCTTGTCGTGAACATGTGTGATGATGGAGAGAGCTCCTGCGTAGGCCTCCTCACAGGCCGGCTTGATCTGCTCCTCTGGCAGCAGGTGGCTGAACTCACCTGAAAGATTATTTAGTAACAAGAAAAATGTTGTAAAATAAAAGCCAGTGCATTGAGTTTGACTGCTGATATAGAGTACACGTTACTGAAGTCCTGCTCACCTTTGTCTCTCAGCTCAAAGGTGTAGGAGAATGGGATGCCAATGAGACGAGCCCAGTCGCGGCTTGAGCCTGAGTTTGGATCTGAAGGTTAAAGAGGCATTTGTTTATTCACACTGACACCAAAAGGAGGTATGGATCACAACCTGTAGTTAGTGCAGATCAGATAACGTGTGAATAACAGCTATTAAGGAGAGGAAACAACAGGTCAGCTGAGTCTTACAGAGGATTTGTGGAGATGTTCCTACGGTGTAGCCCATTCCATGTACCTTCTTCATCTCTGCTGCTGCTGTCTCACCGACTGAAACCTGCACAGTCAACAAAAACTTTCAAAATACAAGTTTGTTTTTATAAACCAGGTACCTATACTTTCTATGAAAGACAACTTACCAGGTTATAGGAGGTAAAAAAAATGATAATGCTACGATTAAAAAAAGCTGTGTATCTTCTTTGGTTCTGAAAAGGTCCAAGGCTTACGTCTCTGTAATGCAATGAATATGTAATGCAGACACACACTCACCAGTTCATCATAGTTGGGTGCGGAGATCTCAGGGTGGCCATACGGTAAGAGTATAAGTTGCCCAGCAGAGTGGATGGTGAGGAAACACAGAGTCTGGTTAACCATCTTACCTAGAAACAGACATAATTAACATGAGTGAGTGATATCAAGATGACATAACAACAATGCATTATTAAAGGAACAGCTTCTAAGTGCATGTAAAAAATCAATACATCAGAAAACACATTATAACAACAACAAAAACAACAACAATAATCATGTATCTATTTTAAATGTAATTTTAATGATAGTTACCAACAAAACCCATCACAGCTTCAGCCTCCGGCTCTGACCCTGCTGATTTCCCACAGTAGGTGTTTGCACAACCGTCAAATGATATTCCAACGGCTGAGGACAGAAATAACATCAAGTTCATCAACTCAAAACATGTGATAATATTCATATATATATATATGGCTGTTTTTACAAGGCACTGCCAGGTTTATGTTTAAAACATGTCAAAAATAATTAGAAATGTGAATTTATAGAGAAAGGCTTGTGTAAGCTAACACTTTAAGTGTCATGTTGACTGACATAATAATATTAAGCTGTTCTCTGCGGCTTTCCAGTTCCACAGAAAATACTCTAATTCATGTCAGTAGCAACTGATTTGATTTGGAAGCGTTGATTGGTTGACATGTTTTGAATATAGCAGCCTGACATGACAACATACAGGACTGGAATCAGGACATGTTCAGCTGCAAGGGGTATTTTGGTTGCAATACGATTTTGGCCCACCAACTGTTAAATGTTTTGATTTGAAAGTTTTTTTTATTTATTTAAAAGATAAGGGTATTTTGTATAATAATGACACATCCTGTTGGCTATGTTTCTATTTGGGTTTTTGAGCTTTGAGCTTCTACTATCTGGACAGCTAATGAGTCATGTTGGGATTTTTGAAAAAGCAAGCTTCTCACTTCCCCAGTTGGCATTAAAATTTCTGTTGAGGTCAACACCATAACAGCTGCTGCCTGGAGGAGGGCTCGAACGAGACTTCCTCCACAGACGAGTCTACATGGAAACAGCAGAGGCAGACACGGAAACATAGACACAGAGGTCAGATAGTTTATTACTGGCAATGTTTTAACAAACTTAAATGTGATTCAAAATGCTAAAACCTAAAGGAGCACTCACGCTGTCATTTTTCCAGGTAAACATGTATCCGTCCACATTGATCACAGGAGTAACATAGACGTCAAGGTTCTGCAGCATCTGCTCCAGCTTCTTATTGGTTTTATACGAGTGCACAATCTGAACAAACACTCACATGTCAGGATGTACTGTACTCACTGGGGAATAATATGTGTATCATTAAAGATTATGACTGTAATGTGTGAACACACCTCTTTGACAAACCACTGGCAGAAGGCAGGAGCGATCCACTCTCGTGCATGGATACCACAGTCCACCCATATAACCTTCTTCTCTTTGACTTCTGGGTTTTTTAGTCCCAACTGGAGACACACAACATGACCCGTTTCAGATGAATGGATGACTTAAAGCGGCCAGTGTGTAGCATTTAGGGGGATCAATTTGCAGAAAAGCAATATAATATTCATTGCTTTGTTTTCATTTGTGTTTATTGCCTGAAACTATGAATCATTGTGTTTTTGTTAACTTGGAATGAGCCCTTCATATCTGCATGCCCATTCTCAGGGAGTCGGTCATGTTCTACTGTAGCCCAGAGAGGACAAACTAAACACTGGTTCTAGAAAGAGCCTTTTGCATTTTTAAGTGACCTAAAGGCCACCGTAGTTCTCTGACATGCATAACTGTGGTACATTTGCTTGTGTTTTCTCAATCATAGAGAGTGAGCAAGTCACTTTGTGTTGGAGCATTTGGCTTAAGATGCATTCATATTGATGACGTGAATATAACGTTAATTCTTGAGTAAGTTTGACACTTTGTGAAGAATTCAGGAGAGTTTTAATGTGTCCACTATTGTGTGTCGTAATGAGTGTTGAATACCTTCAGCAGGGTGATATTGTTTCCCTCATAAGTGCGTCCATAGACAGAAGAAGAGACCAGCTCTGGGTTCCCTCGCTCCACATCTTCCATCCACCTGTATATCTGTTTTGCAAAAGAATCAGTGTAACAATTCATTCTGATAATGGTATTTATAGTTTTCTTTGGCCAGCGTCCATCTGTAATCCATAACAGAGATTAGGAGAGATAAAACTGGCGTGGGAGACAATAAATAGCAAGATATAGTCATAATAAAATATCCTGTTTACTTAGGGCTCCAAATAGACTCTGACCTCATGCATGGGGTGATATTTGGTGTAGTCATAACTCAGTCTTGATTCCAAACCCTCCACTAAACTGTGAATTAAAAAGATAGATAGAACAGGATTATGAGCACATGTTTATTTGCATTGATTAAAAAAAGTATACTAAAGTAAGTAGTGCTTTAGTTAGACCTACGGGCATTAAAAGGACAATGTCAGCTATAAAGATGTGATTACAGTGACGCAAAAATACATTTTAATCAATTCAACATTCAAAACAAGATGTATGCCATTTATTCAGTAAGTAGAACTATTTGCAAGAGAAGTTTATCTGAATTTATGTAGTATCACTTTGGTTTTATACATGCCTGAATTTATGTTATTCCAAAACAACACTGCTAAACAAAGTTACATTTGCTCAGACAAACCTGCTACGTTTGAACTCTGACAATCACCTTTTCTTAAAATCAACACAACAGTTCTCACCTGTTAGAAGTCTCTGAAACAGTACTTAAAATCATCAGGAACAAACCAAGTTTCCATGTAGTTTTCTCCATGTTGCTCCTTCTCACTTGGACTTCACCTCACTCAGTGGTGTTACTATTCTTCACCCTGTTGTACTCTCTCCTGCAGCACTAAATAAGACTGCTGTCAGTGTGTTCCAGTAGCAGTGGTTGTTTTTTTTTTATCACCCAGGTGACCTTGGATCTCAAGCCATAATATTGACAGGCATTTCCATTTTTTTACAAGCTACATAGGTAAATACAATAGGGATCATGGCAGAGAACAATTATAAATCAGTTACGTATTAACATTTGTAAAGTGTCACTAAAATTATATAACAGCTGATACCACAAACTAGTAGACCGACTGCGTTCTTCTTTATATATGATTATCTTACCCAAACACTTGTTATGCTTCTCCAGAAACGTTAACATAACTGGTTACAAAGCATGATGGTACAACTCCAAATCTAAACTACAGTTAATGCATTGAGCTTGTGTTTTGCAGCGATAGAGCTAGAAAGCTATGCCTCTCCTGCTGCATTCTGCACCATCAGGAGTTGCTGAATAAATGTGCCATTCATCCCTGAGCTGTCCAGTGTGTGTGTGTGTGTGTGTGTGTGTTGTTTTGTTGTCCCTGTTTGGACTCACGTGGATAATGTAATTGACAGACGGCTCTCACTCAGGCCAGGCTAGGCACAGGGAGAGGAGGACGGACACAACAAGTTGGACATATTTTGATTTTGTGTGATTGTTTTTCGGATTTGTTTGTTGCAAACTTTTGGGCCAATGGGAGCCAAGTTCACCATCTGCTGCTGTCAGTACTATTTGAAACACAACAGCGAGGAGAAGAATGCTATTTTGCGGTGAGACAAACACCTGACAGACATGATTCAAACCCCCAAATCTCTGCCTCTAATCTTCATCTATTTTGATGAACTACAACTTTTTCAACCAGTTATTCTCTTTCTTTCTCTTCAGTATGAGCAAAACCACAACCTCCAGACAGCCAGTGTTATCCAGTGAGTCCAGCGACAGTGACAGAGAAGAGGAGAGCATTTTCGGTCCATGGCCTTCGAGGAGGCGAGCTGTGGATCCGCAGGCCAAGAAAAGCAGACCCTGTGACTCTCCCATCAGGAGAGGATCGGACAGAGAGCTACAGGCTTTTATCAGCATGAGAGACCAGGCTGACAAGGCTACGGAGGTGAGAGAAAGCGTTATGTTGTTGAATATGAGCTGCAGAGCACAAGAGACAGTGTGAGATGGAAATGAACACACAGCAGCAGCACATGTGTTCATTTCCTTTTACTCTGTACAAAGAAATGACAAAAATCAGGCATTCCCTGAAAATAAATGTCAGAATTAAATCCAGACAGGATACACATTTGCAACTGTTATTTAACTATTTAGCTTCACCACGCGGTTGAATGCTAAATGCATTGAAGAATGAGTGTGGCATTTTTTGTATAGTGTAAAATCAAATTGTGATTAAGATAAAGCTAAGGCTACCGAAAAAAACTGCTTTCATCATCCACCTTGTCGATCAGTTTTATCTGTTCCATTTAAAATGACATTCTTTAAAATGATAACCCTTTTGGGGTGATATGATGTCAGGAAAATGGATGTTTTCAAATATCTTTTTTTTTTGTGTCAATAATAAATGTCAAGAAGAAGCTTAAAAATATTGGTTTAGTATAGATTGTAGACATCATTTATATCTGTAAACACACACGCTGTACACACTGTGAATTTACACAACATAATGATAGGATGCTGAAAATGCAGCAAAAATCACATTTCTGCACTTAAAAGCCATTGATATATCAGTTTGATTGTTTGTGTCTAATTTAAAATGACAAACTTTGATAGTGACAACATGATTTTCGACGAAAAATGTTGTTAAAGTTCTTGATGCTGTTGACTCTGTGTGGATAGCTGTTATCCTTATAAGTTTATCAGAATCAGAAAGAAGTTACATTTAGCAGTGATAAGAGGCAAATGAACTAAGCAGAGACCCTGTCGTTTTTTAATCTTGACAAAAAACAAACAAAGATTTACTGTATTTTTCTGTTTTTTAGGAATTCCACACATCTGCTAATACCAGGAAAGATTACTGTAATTCATTCTAAGTTTCTTTACAGGGTTCCACTGCAGCTCTCTAATGCAATTATTCAATAAGGGGAGAGGACACAAACAGGTAGCTCTCAAAGAAGCTTTTGACTCAATTTAATGTCGCCGCACATCAGTAAATATAATTGACCTAGAATCCAAAATCACTTAAAAGTATCACATTAGGAGAAGTTAAAACACACACACACACACACACACACACACACACACACACACACACACACACACACACACACACACACACACACACACACACACACACACACACACACACACACACACACACACACACAAAGTACATAGAGTTCACGGAGAAGAGACATGCTACTTTTTTCCCATACCAATCAATGGTCCTGTACTTCTCACAAAGTCACAGGTTGTTTATTACAGTTAGAACGGATTAGACGTGCAGGACATTTCTGTGTGAGTGTGTATGTGCAAAGGGTAATAACGGTATCTTTGAAGGATCCCTTCAGTACATAAAATACCTTCTAACTGCATTTATCTGCAGAGTGACTGTAATCTCTGAGCAGAGAGTCTGATGTTGTCGAACATGTGACTGCCAGTCTTTTCGTGTTGAGAATAGTCGGCTGCAGGACACAGTGGGCCCATTGTGTTGATACATGAATTCCTCAATGGAGATGTAGGCCAACAGCTTGGCTGTCCATTCAAAGAGAATATTCAGCGAACCATCCATCATGTCGTGAGACTGTTTTTAATATTAGGCCAAACAAACTGAAAATGGGTCTGTTACATTAAAGGGAAAGTCAGCACTGGGGGGGAAAAACTAACCCAGGAAATAAAGTACAATATGCTGGTCTGTAAACTCTCTACTTTGTGTAATTTAAAGTACGGTATTTATCTTTTTCAGTAAGAAAAACTGTTTCAAACATTACTAGTTAAGTTGTCTCTTCTCAGGTGGAAAAGATTGAAAAATATCTATTGTATGGTTTATTGTGTGTGTTTGCTTACAGGAGTGGGAGAAGCTGAATTATGACATATACACTTTACGTTACGCCAGACGAGAAGTCAGATCTCGATGGAAGAAAATTCTCCTGCAGCTAGGTGAGACACTCTGATGTTGTTCTGGTCTATTAATATTTGCTGCAGTCAACTCCAATCTAATATATTGTGTTGTGTTATGATCTCCCCTTCATCTCTGTGCAGGTTATCAGTGTGAGGTGGATGCCTTGCTGTGTGTGAACAAACAGAACTGGTTCAGTAGAGATCAGGAGCGACTTAACAAAGCAAATGAACTGTTGAGACAGCTGCTGGACCAAACCTCCCTGTTTCCTCCAGAAACTGAACACCAGAGCAAATACCTCTGTGTCATGGTAAACACACACACACACACACACACACACACACACACACACACACACACACACACACACACACACACACACACACACACACACACACACACACACACACACACACACACACTGACCCCTTGTTTTGTTTCTGTCTCTTCCCTTCCTTCTCTCCTCTTCATCTTCCCGGTACTCTGTTGTTATATCCCTCTTCCTCCATCTGCATCTATCAACCCTCCAATCTTACCTGTTTCATTTTTGACCCTGCTCCTCATCCATCTTTGTCTTCCTCTCAGGACCGCCTGGTGTCACTGGACAGTGCTGAGGACTTTATAAGACTGGCTGAAAGAAAATATCCCAAGAAAGTAGGCTGAGAGACAGTGACAGAAAAAAAGAAGACATAACAGCTGGGAGAGAGGGTAAAGAAAAATGTTACAGTTTGACCCTAAGTCCCAACATTTTTTTACCACACTAATATTTCTATGAATTGTAGAATAAAATGTAATTCTAATGCCAAATTAAACCCTTTTGTTTGACGAGTGCTGTTGATTGAACTAATTTTATTCCACTGTGTTTTGGTTATTACGACAATTTAATTGATAATGCTGTATAAAGATTACATGTTTTTAATTGAATCGTTTTCTTTTAAAATAATAAGTTTCACTCTTCTAGCATTTCTGTTGCAGAGGTACACTGTTACTCAACTGGGGAGGATTTCCCTATTAAAAGGAATATGGTTAAAACATGTTTTTTTGTGCTTGTTTTTATTCTTTTTTGGTTTGGTATGGTAGGTATGTGTAGAGTTAAGAAACGTTCTACAGGTACCAATATGTATTCACTTTCTATATTAAAGGAGTAGTTCCCTCACAAAATGATAGTTTGTATATGAATTACTCACCTCATTATACCTTGAATTCTCTCATGCTGCCACGGTAAACGCCAAATAAAAAAACTGAGAAAATTAATTTAAGTAAATGGAGGCGGCGTTAAGCAACAGCAAAACTACATAAAAACATCCATTTACAAACTTTCACACGACTTGTGTAGTATAACCAAAGCCTCATTTATCCAGTCGAATGCTCACCACTTCCTAAACACATGCTTTTTCGCTAAAACCTTACAATTCAAAACATTCAAGACTAATCCGTACTTGCCAGTGAGATTGTTTATGCGGATTTGTTTCAATTCATTAAGACTTTTTTCCGTTTTTTTATTCTTCCTACACCATGAAGGCATGTGAGAAATACGGTTTTCTCCAATAAGTTACCGAAACACAGGGTGACTGATTGTTATAGAAATGTTCATTTTGTGGGCGAAGTTTTCCTTTAAAAATGAGAGAATCCATTTCAATCATTTTTTTTTCTCCCCACAAACAACTTTGTCGTTCACCGTTGATATATAACATACTGTGTGTGTTTTCTGTTACATTGGGTTGTTTCTTGCTCACCTTGTCACTAATAAAATATATTTTTCAGTCCAGCTGGAGGTGCTCAATCAGTGAGTCTTGTTAAAGCCTACTGTTTTTGGCTCAGTCTAACACTATGTGACCTGCTCCATCCAAAAGGTGGCAGCAGATACTTTCTTGATCTTGCTCCAGTGGGTTAAACTGGAAACAAAAAAGAATGGATTTAGCTGGAAATGTCTGTATCACAGATGGGGTGAAGTTTTTTCAACTATAGTGAATATGATTAGCATTTACTGATGATTATGTGTAATGATGAGGAATTTAGTTACCCAACACATAAAAAAGACAAACGTATACAAATATGTTACACAATGTCAGTGATGAAGCCTATGGGAGCGTAATCTTACCTCTCTTCATTTTCTGAACATTTTCTGAACATTACTGAACCTTTCTTCAACGTTAGAGCAGAATGCTGATGATAATGTCTCATCATGGCTTTCATTCAAAACCATATTTTCATTCTGAAACACTCACACACCCATCTGGGACACTGTGCTATCTTCAGGTTCAAAGAGTGTGTGACAGTGTTTCATGCAGTTGATGATTGTGAAATGTCATACACACATTCATGCCTGCCCGCACACATGCACACAGAAAGAGAGAGTTTACTCTGACCCAGATATTGTTCTCTCCAAGGCCCCTTCCCAAAGTTTGGGAAACAGATGTGGAACTAAAAAGGGGGGGGGGCAGAATGGGAGGCAGACCAATGGTCTAGCAGATCTGAAAGCCATTGTGCTGCTTGCACCTTTTTCTCATTACACCACTGCATGTGTGTGTGTGTGTGTGTGTGTGTGTGTGTGTGTACATTTCAGATCGAGTAATGCTGACATCATTCTTTCAGATTTTCCGTGAAAGTCTGAAATTCTTCTAAATTTGCAAAAGGGACTAGGCAGGCGAGACAGATCATCGTTCTTATGGTAATTGGAGTGAAATATGACAGAAGGAAGAAGTGAATGATTAAGAATGATGGTTGGAGCAAAATACTTGTCACATACAGGTTGCTGTATGAATCCATGTGTGTTAAAAGGTAAACATCTCACCATAGGAAACACTGATTATCCACTGTATGTGTGTGTGTGTGTGTGTGTGTGTGTGTGTGTGTGTGTGTGTGTGTGTGTGTGTGTGTGTGTGTGTGTGTGTGTGTGTGTGTTTGTGGTCAGGGCATCCAGTGCATTATGATCACACACGCTCACAGAGAAGATGGTCATTCAGACTTTGGCTACTGCTGATGGTCTTATATTTCATCAGTCTCTAGTTGGGCGTTGTCCAGACACACACACACACACACACACACACACACACACACACACACACACACGCACACGCAGCGTCTAGGGTGAGCGATGGTTTCCTTTTCATAGCTTTGGGTTCTCATAGTGAAGTTATGTCTCAATAAACAGTTTTTCCCTCTTTTCTTTATTCCTTGTTTCCATTTTAACTCTTTAGTTGAGCTATAGTTTAACAATTTCATAATAACATTTATCCTCACACTGAGGGTTAGATGAGACAATCGATACCACTGTCATATGTATTTGTTCAATATGAAGCTACATCCACAATTCACTTAGCTTAGCTTAGCATAAACTGGAACCAGGGGGAAACAGCTAGTCTGGCTCTGTCAACAGTAACAGAATCCATCCACCAGCATTCTTCAAGTTAACTACTATCTCATTTGTTCATGCTTGCAAAAACTGAAGTGCAAGAATGAAAAGTTTTGTGCCATGTTATTTCTTGAGGTTGCCAAAGCATCCAGTGGAGACTTAAGGAACTAACTGCGCCCGGCAACGAAATAGGTAGGGCATCCGATTTTGTTGCCTTTGGAAAGAGCAAGGCGTGAGGATTTCTCCTAATTTTGGTCTTCTTGTTAAACTAAACAGGCTGCTGGCTGTAGCTTCAGGTAAGAAAATAAGCAACAATGTGATCAGCTGGCCTTGGTAATTTTATATCAAATCAGATTCTGTGATAAATGTGTAATCATTTATGGCCCTGTTGTTTCTTTATTTTTCTTTCTTGAACTCTTTTTCTATGTGCATTTCTCAGC
Organism: Anoplopoma fimbria; assembly: GCF_027596085.1. Classification (NCBI taxonomy): domain Eukaryota; kingdom Metazoa; phylum Chordata; class Actinopteri; order Perciformes; family Anoplopomatidae; genus Anoplopoma; species Anoplopoma fimbria. The sequence continues at coordinate 19,041,406 of NC_072464.1, read as the reverse complement.
CCTTTATGTTGGAATACATAAAAAAAAAAAAACAGAAGTGGCCCTGAGTGTATGCTGTGCTTCAGTAAAATCAGGCAGTTTATATTGCAGACCCATTACTCATGAGGTCAGGACCTTCATGTTTATGTCCAGATACAAATCCCATTACCGCGGTGACTAAGGGTTTACTAATGGTCTAACCCATATCAAAAAAACATAGGTCATAACAGTGACTAGATGTGTTTCTACTCATCGACTTGGAGACTAAACATGGTTATAAGCAGTTATATGTATCACTTCTATTAACACTTATTAGGTCTGTACAAATAGGAACCTCTTATCATCCACTTTTGGTGCTTTGCAATTTTTAGCGGTTGTTTTTTTGCTGGTGCCAGTTTAAAGAGGAAGTAGATTGGTTGCTTAGTTACAGAAAATACAACAGAGTATAATTGTATTCGTTAACATTAAAAGGTCGTGCTTAATACGTAAGATCTTCCTCTATATACTTCCTCTATATACCCAAAGGACATCTTCTCTGGAATTTTTTTTTTTTTTTTCAAACTTAGTAACAAGGCTGCACGTCTTGCTCTATCCCACACAAATCAAATGTACTTTAAAATGAGAACTTACAAATCAAAGTTTTACTAGATTATGGTACTAAATTAGGTCAACACAGGTCTCTCACTCGTTTCCCCTCAGTTTTGTTGTTGTCCTTTCTCACACCCGTGGCTCTGCCAGGTGGCTGTCACACTGGAGAACATTTATGCTTTTGTTCGTTTACAGGTTTTTTTGTTAACTTCAAAATAGTTGTGCAGAACAAAACAAGCATTGATTAAAAAATAGGAAAGTTCTCCTTTTTGTGTCCATCGCCCTCCTCAAAGCTGTAAACCTTGACTTAATACTTCTACTACTGCAGAATTGAACTGCTAAACAGCTGCTAGTATAGACAAAAAGACAAGCAATGCCTGCAATTTTTTATCCATGTTAAATCAACCACTGGCAGTAGATCGATAATCAAGGCTGTGGTTGTTTGTTTTCTTCAGGCGATGTGAAATATCCGGGTAGGACACATCGTGACTGCTATGACCCAATCAAGTAGCGAACCCTGGTGTCTAGGCCATCATTTTCAAAAGGTATACGTTTCCGCCTGTCAACACTACGAGGCAACACGGGAGTTTTCAAACTAACATCATCAGTGTCTGTAGTGTTTTCAAACCCCTCAGTTTCGGGGGGTTTAAAACTCTGGAGTTGTGTGGACGCTAGGCGTAAATGTAGCAAAATATATGCGTTTTAAAAAGGAAACGTAGTAGTGTGGGTGTAGCCTATAAGAGGTAACCATTAAAACCTGCCTACATTAGCATCAAAAGCACTTCTCTGCCCAAGTACAACCTTAAAGAGCGGCTTGCATTTGGTCACCTTTTGTTTAACCCGACAAGGAAATATGCATTTGCAAATGCCCCATTTTAACCCCTCTCAAAGCCTCCTCTGTTTATCTCAGAGGGTAATTTATGATAAGACAGTGATGACAGCAGTGTTACACCCAAACTCACAAACACTAACAGACACATATATGCATGAACACACACACACACACACACACACACACACACACACACACACACACACACACACACACACACACACACACACACACACACACACACACACACTCACACTCACACTCACACTCACACTCAGTAATTTGCAGCGGATGTTTAGAGAACCAGGCAAATAAACCACGCCATGGTGTGCTGACCTGTGTGACTCCTGACAGAAGGTCAGAGGTCAAGAGTCTGCTCAGGAAAGGCAACATTATTAAGTCGCTTTCAAGTCTAACCCTCCCAACTGCCATTTTAATATTATCAGTGGCAAGAAGCCGCTTTAGATTTGAAGGTATACTCTATACCATTTAAACTGCATTACTATGAGGCAACATTTATCATAAAACAAAACGTACCTAAGTCTTTGCAATGACGGTTAATTCTTATTTAAATGTATATTTACAATTCCACGTTGCTGTTTCACTGACACCACAGTGATGGAAGGCCTGTTGAAGGAAGGCCATCACTTTCATTCTTAGCTTCATGGTTCAGGTAGAAAATAATGCAGAACACACACATACGCTAACACACAACACATACTCATACACACAGACATACACACACCACAGATGGGTTGAGCAAGCCTTTGGGCAGGGCGTGTTCTACAGCATGTCTGTGGTCATCAGTGGTGGATCAGTAATTACACAAGTCCACTGATGCTCTTGAAATATCCTTATTTATTTCCCTCAAATCTAAAATAATTAAAGGAGATGAACGGGAGTCTCCAAAATTTAATAATGCATGTATACATATTGTTACTGTAATTGTTATCTTATAACTGCATGGTCTGACAATAGTATTAACTGTTTGTTTTACAATAATCAGCATTAACACAGGAGCAAATGACACATCCAGCCTCCAATTATTTTTCAAAAGCCCCAAATCTTTAGATATCTTTAAATTAGTGTAATTTCACTGCAGTCTCTCTTACATAAGTTATGTAACTTAAAAATAGTGACATCAGAAAACGGTATTAATTTGCCTCTGTGGGTGGCAGGAGTAAAAATTGGTCATCCTTAATATTTGTTGTGACTGTTTGAGAACAATTAGAAACAAAATTTAGGCTGTACAGGATGATTCTTTTCCTTGGTAAATATCATGTTTTTTCCCAAATGATGTACAGATTTGTATGCATATCAAATGGCTCAAAACAAAATTGTGCGTAAAGCTCGTTCCCAGGCCATGTATGTATATATGTGTTTCAGCATTCACTGATGTGGTTGTGGATGTTCCAGTTGCCTCACACAGCTGTTGGGACCAAACCCTACCCCCAAATTTCCTTGCTTTCACGAGGGCTGTTACTAAAATGATAGCACCACTTTGGAGATATGCGTCACAAATGTGATTTGGATTAGCAGATCCTATGACAGCAAAAAAAAAAGATAGCCTACAGCTAGAATGTAATTGCTATTAGGTGTATGCATTGGGCAAGACATTTGCTATGTACTACGACTAACAAAAAGGAAGTATTCATCCTAATCCCAAATTACCAAACAATAATTTAGCTACTATATCAATCCTCCTGTGTGTGTGTGTGTGTGTGTGTATAAAGGAAAAAGAAAGAAAAAGTTATAGGACAAAGAGAAAGAGGGAGTGATAGAGAAAACATTCTTTGTTAGGATTAATTAAAAAAAATGGTGTGGGTAGGCAAAAAGAGGAAAAAACAGGACATGCTAAGAAAAAAATGGGTTAAAGAAAGAACATGGCAAAGAGTAAAGATTCTTTTTGTCATTCTCATCTCCCCCTCTGCCCTATTTTTTTTAAAAGGAAAGTCAGACAGTGATTCACTGACTCCCCCAATATGATCACCTGGCTGGGATTTCTGTCACTCATCCGATGTTCACTCAAAGTGTCTGACCTGCAGCCGTAACCACAAATCAGCCTCACGCTCAAAACCCACTCACGTTTAACGTTCCTTCGACATGAATCAGAGGCTGGATCAGCACCTTCTACTGATGCCGTACAGACTGCATCCATACGCACTGCAGAAGAGAAGAGCCTCCTTTTGTTGTTACAGACGACCTGACTGTGGATGATGTCATGTATAATGATGGTGCAGATGAAGGAACCGCTCTGCTTTTGATATACAAAGACAAACCGACAGAAACACACACACACACAGGTAAAGTCACTGCACAGCATAAACATGTGGTGTTCGTACCTTAATATAGTCGGTCTAGTCAAGTGTTTAAGACGTGTGTGTGTGTGTGTGTGTGTGTGTGTGTGTGTGTGTGTGTGTGTGTGTGTGTGTGTGTGTTTAATACCACATAGGAGTGCATGTCCCACAGATGGAAGGTCACTCTTAGAAGGCGGAGTGTCCCCTCATAGAAATAGAAGCACTTCTGGAATACTAATAGGATTCTAATTCTGATTCCATGATTCTATCTACCACAGTCTTGGTCTGACCAAAGCACTGACTTCATTATTCTATGTCTGTCTCTTTAGCTCAGTTACCATCAAGTAGTTTTTTTTTCCTCTAATAATGATGTATTGAATTAGAAAAGTTAAAAGAAGCCGAATAAGGGAGTCAAATACGGTAAGATATAAACAAGACATCCTAGGTTCAGTTGGAGCCATAGGAAAGCTAAACAAAATACTTTATAGTGACTTGCTGCAGAAAAATGATCTATTTAAACACATGGATGATTTTCATTTAATAAATGTCTATACTGTATTGCCGAATGAGGTAACAGGAAGTTATTGTAAAAACATCAAACTGACTTTCCAGCTGTTTGTCCAGCTTTCACAGTCTGCGGTCATCGCCATTTGCAATAAACTTATGTAATCCATTTTAAGACAAGCTAAAAATTGACTTTGAGTTATCTACAACCTGTGTACCTTCAGTATTTTCATTACAATAAACTGTATCCAAGCTACAAACTATAAACCTTTGGGCTATCTGGCACTGGTGCGGTCATACTCCCAACTTGATTTAGATGAATATCTTTGGGGAACCTTGATGCTCATAACGTCTGCTCAAAGCTGCCAGACATCATTGTGTGACTCATCAATCATGGTGTCTTATCAGAGGTCCAATCATCATTCCTCCCATTCATCATATATTTTATGCCCCTCAGCATGCTACAGCTAGAACGTACTGTCGAGGACATTTTATCTCCAAAGAATACTCTTTTGTGATCTTTCCTCAATCTACAAAGGCTGGTCATTTCCATGCGTTTATGTAAATGAAGACTGGGCCTTTATGTATACAAATAATTCATAATGCATTCATAATCCTGATGTTAAAAAGTGAGTTAAGTGTTAAGAGGAAGTATTTTTTTAGTAGCACTATTAGCAGATTCAATCATTATTTTCGGTTTTCACTTCTACTCAGAAAAAGTAAGCGATCTGTCAGTTTTATCAGCAAGGATGGTAAGTGAAACATTTCCTCCGCCTGTAGATGTGCAGTATTATATCCAGGTCCTCCCTGAGGCTATGAGTAAGACTCATACTCAACCATAAAAAAGTTGGCACACAGCCACACTACTATACACACCTAAAGTCGGGCATCTGTTGCTGAGGTGATTTCTAAATCTCTGTGTGTGTGTGTGTGTGTAGGCTATAGGTGGGGGGTGTATCTGTGCTTGGGGACTCTGGGATATGTATCTGCCTGACTCTGCAATCTCCGCTTTCTATGACTCACCATCCAGATATCCACTCTGGTAGGTCTACACACACACACAAACACACTCACACACACACACACACACGCACACGCACACGCACACACACACACACACACACACACACACACACACACACACACACACACACAGAGAGACATGACAAATTCTGGGCTTCCACCATTATGAGCTCACTGAAAAACAGCTGCCATTTGCTCACAGAGGTCAAATGAGGGGGAAAGCCTTGTATGTCTAAGTAGCTGCCTCTCCCCTTATCTGGCTCTTCCTATATTTATGTCTGTACACTCTGTCTGTAATTCAGTCTCACTCCCTTTTTCTGTCTGTGCATTTGACTTTAGTTGAGGAATAATTCAGGTTTAGTACAGCTTTGATCTTACGCAGCCTTCAAATACATTCGACAAATGGGGCTTTTCTTGTTTAAAGCCTGTAGGATCATCTTACTGCTCGTGTTTTTGCCTCATTTACTGTCTTTTTACCAATTTTGATCCCTGAAATTACCTTGGAAAGTACAACTTTATTATGTTAAAATGATGGCCAAAACAATAGAAACAAAAATTGTATTCAGCAAGGATTATCTTTTTTAAGCCGCTCTAATCAATATTTTCATATTGACCATTGATGAATGACTATGTGCAATGAACAAAGCGGTTGCTCATTACAAACTCAAGACGGGTAACGCAACTCTGCCAATCCCCTCAGCTCTGCAAAGCCTTTTATCGTCCTTGAGCTCAGTGTTTACTGTTTTGGTTCACTTTGACTGCTCTCATTGTGTCGTTTTTGGTCAAAGCAGGCAGTTGTTATGAGCGGGAAAAAAAAAGATTTGGTATGGTACCTGCCCAACACCAAACGGCAGAGAGGCAAAGTCAGTGAAAATAGTATGGCAATTTGTTGCTAAAAGGCTAGATAGGAGTTGGTGTAAACCAAAAACAGGGAAACTTCTGTTCATCAGGTCGCCACAAAAAGATGTTCCGTGTCTGCTGAACACGCTGAAACAGAGGCAATGCAATTAAAAGAAAATGAGCCAATGTTGAATCTTAATAAATATTACCACTTTTTATTTTATTTTAGATGTCACAACCACTTGCTTTGCCCTGTTCAAACACACCTGCTTTATATCTGGTCCATCTCTGACGCACTAATGCACTGAATGTACAAAACCAGCATACTGAAATAAATCAAACTAATGTGTGAATACAGCTTAAGGCCCATGGCAACATCAGTATGTTACAATTAAATAAATAAAATGATCGTTAACTGCCGAGCTGAATGTGGCATCGGCTTTTCACTCTGTTCTTTCTCTTTGTGTGTGTGTGTGTGTTGTGTGTGTGTGTGCCCGTATGTGTGTGTGTGTGTGTGTGTGTGTGTGTGTGTGTGCGTATGTTCCTTTGCATGCATTTCACTTGGCTCAGCATCCTTTGTGACTCAAACACTTTGCTCCTCCCTTCCCTCTGGGAGGGACACACACACACACACACACACACACACACACACACACACACACACACACACACATCTCAGTGTGGTATGGTTAAATGATAGAGCTTTGGTGCAGCGGTGGTTAGGCAGAGGAGCAGAGGGCAAAGAGGAAAGTAGTCAGCTGCTCCGACATGAAGGCAGAGAGGAGCGCTGCTAAAACCACACCTAGAGCCCATGAGGAGAACAAGTAACGAATAGATGCAGATGGAAAAGAAGTTCTGATGGGCTCTTGTGCACTTCAGATTTATCTGAATAAACCTTAGGGTAGCCATTTTGTTATCATGTGGAAACCTCATGACTGCTAAATTTAGAGCTCCAAATCCAATTTTTCCTCAAGCTGAAAACTCATGTCATCCATCTTGGGCAGTATTTTCTTTTCAATTGCGCTGCATGCTCACAAAATGTATTTCTTTTCCTTTCTATTCTTGAAAATCTGAAAGTTCATCCAACAGGGGAGGTACATTATTCTATCATTGCTGGGAACTTGGTTGCTGGGATGTGTGTGGTGAGGAGCGAGTCATCTAAAAAAATCCCCCTTTACCTTTCGTTTTTGAACAAACCATCTTTTTTTTCCTCTCTGCTCTGTTATTCCATCACTACCTCTCCCTCTGTCGACTCCCTCCTCTCTCTATACGTAAACTCCTTCTTCTCTCCTCTCTGTGTGAACTCAAATCAGTGTTGATACAAGGCTTACGTATATGAAACCCCCCCCTCTAATGACCCACAGTGGGATCGCAGTGTTTAAGACAACACAGCGAGGGAGTCTTGGTTTGTTTTTTCTGGCCATGATTCATAAAGTCTTTAGCATCACAAACCACCCGTGACTGTCTCCAGATCCCTCAAAAAGGCCCTCACATTCTCACTGACATCATGCTGGACTGAAACTAAGGGGAGATTTCATTTATACGTGTAAATGTAAGTAAGATTTATGTACAGAATTGCTACATCACTGAGATCACCAAGGGTCTTTCAAATCTTTTCATTCAAAATGTTACTGCCAACATTTCTTGGCTTGTAAATGATCAAAGTTGTTTGACCTCCACCATGATTATCAGTGTCAGAATGAGCCTTAAGGCAGGTTTATCCTGGTACTGACGGACAAAAAGATTTGTGTTTGAATAAGGTTTATCATTTTGTCGTTAGAAAACATGATGCATTTTCTTTTTGGTGTCTCTTAAGAAAACGTGACGCAAAAAGACTCTAAAGCAAAATCTTTTATTATACGCCGTCTTTTATACAAAACGGAACATTCTTGAACACCATAAAGGTTGGAAGGTCTTGCTTGACTGACTCCATATCTTTATCTCAAAGACTGATAAGGAGGAGGAGGAGGAGGAGGGAGATGGGGGTCGGCGGAAGATGAAATTAGAGAGGAGATGGAGGAGGAGGTGAGAGGAGAGGAAGTGACTGAGGATAAGACAGTTGTCTGAAAAAGAAAGACGGAGCGGAGGAGGAGGAGGTGAAGGTTGGGAAGAGGGGGAGAAAAGAGACTCTGATATACAGACTGTGGATAGAGAGCTAGTCTGGCAAACTTCCTGCCCTGTGACAAGAGGAGAAAGCCAAGCTCTGTATCAAGCTCTTTTCTTTTCTCTCTCCTTTTGCACATTCAGAAAAGTTGCCAAGTTCAACTGTATGACAACGCTCCAACTCTTTTATCCTTCCGCTTGCCTGCCTGGTAATCATCTCATTTCTCTCTTTGGCATCTGCGTCATCTGAAAAAGGAGTCTCGTGAGGACTGAATGATGATTTTAGGTCAGTGCAATTATGCTCATTAGAGGCCGTTACACTTGCATCCTCCGTCTGTGCATGAGCGTGCATATGTTTGCTGCTGGGTAAAAACCTAGACATTTAAATGGTAAAGAGTTTCACACCACAACAGCATTATATTAACATAACATAATACGCAGCACCAAAACAATCCTACTAAATTGGATCTCCAGAAAAGGGATATTAAAAAAACTTTGGTTTTGTTAGATGATTCTTATGTGGTGCATGTGCATCCTGTTGTTAGATCATCTTCGGATGAGAGCCCTGCAGCTCTCCTTAAATAAACACTACGTTTTCCATAAATTTAAGATTATGCAAATATGAAGTAGTGCCATTAAAAGTGTGTCCGTTAACATTGGTGTGTTTACATGACTGATACCAGTGGATGTTGCTTTCAGATTAGGTCTGGGCTGCGGAAACAGTTTGTCTTTGTTTGTTTACTGAGGAGAGGATGAGGCTGCAGAGAGAAACAGGAGAAAGGATGTGAGAGAGAGAGAGAGAGAGAGAGAGAGGAAGGGAGAGGGTGAGGGAGAGAGAAATAAAGACAGAGAGGGAGAGAAATGAAGAGCAAAGGGGAGGAGACGAGTAGATTGGAAGGAAGAAGATAAAACATGACAAATTAGGGTAACATCTGTTTTCTCTTTGAAGTGAGGAAACTCTCAAATCTGTTTTCTGCCTAGCAACCCCAGTAGAAGGCTAATTAAGTGTTTATCTCATTGGCTTACGGCCAACTGGTGAAGTGATGGCACACACACTTTCTGTAACTCCATTAGGAGATCTGATCCTGTCGTTATCATGATGGATTAACTGGGTGTGACACTTAGATTTACACAGTTCCAGTAGACACGCACACACGCACACACACACACACACACACACACACACACACACACACACACACACACACACACACACACACACACACACACACACACACACACACACACACACACACACACACACACACTCTTTTCTACAGTGACGGCAAGGCAGATAAAGTGATTAGAGGTTTCTGCCCATAATGAATGAAGACATGGCATATCAGGTCAGCCAGACAGGGAGGAGGATGAAACTGATTACAGACCAGAAGAGGAAGAGACAATGGATAGGAAAAAGAATGGGTGTGGATAGTGATTTAAAAAAAACAAAACAACATAAGAGAGAAAATATAAAGTGTGACAGCAATAAACCAGAGAGAGAAGAGGAAGGACATTTACAGTAGAAAGCAGAGCAGAAAAACAGATGCTTTCGAGGGTAGACATAGAAATAAAAAAGACAAACTCCTCTGCCAGACGACATTTCCAGTACCTCACTACTAAAAAGTCACTGCAATCCTCCTTTGTGGCTGTATGGATGATTGTAAATGTGTGTAGTGTTGTGGGTGGCAGTTTCCATCCAATGTGAGCAAAATTGGACATGTTGCAACGCATATCAGATGCACCAGATGTGCTTCTCAACACAATCTAGATAGTTCTAGTTATTAAACACTATAAGTATACATTCGAACTTCACAACAAGTCCTGTCAGAGCCAAACAGGGTTTTGAATGCCTGTTGAAGCCCATTCCATCTATTGGATCAGATGGAGGGGATGTTTTCTACAAAGTGTATGAGCTAAAGAGAAAAGAGAAGTAACCATGTGAGCAGGCACGGGTATCCGGCCTGGAAAAGTTAGAAGTTGGATGTATGAGAGAAACAAAATTCTTTCCTTATAATACCAGTGAGCATTATATAATTAATAGCTGTTACAGCATGCCTGCTTCGTCTAGTCGGAGTCTCCTGCAGGCCTTTTTGCTTTGGTCCTCTTCAGCATGGCTCCATATTGTCACAGCCGGTTTCTCCTCTCATGGTTCCCACACTGTTCACGTAACATTTAGTTCATATTGTTTCTACAAACGTGTGTGCATTTGAGCAGGACGAAAGCTGCAGTTTATGTAGCGTGTTCAAGTATAATCGCACCATGCAACGTGAATGACAGAAGTGCAATTTGGGGCCGGCCGTTTCTCTTTGTTTGTGGTTTTCAAATCAGATCAGACAGCTTGTGTGGGAATATTGAATGATAAATCAGTTGTAATAGCAACCTGCACCAATACCGTCAGGAAGTTATTAGAGTTGCTAAATTATGATAGATTACATTTTTTTTTTTCTTTCTTTGCTTCTTTGGTAGCATTTTCCAGCGTCACGTCACAGGGACTGTTTGTACAGCCACACTATTTTAGGCACACACAATTTCCCATCAGACGAAATAATGTTTTGATAATCCAATTCTTGGACTACCACTGTGGAAGATCACAGTGTGTGCAACTTTCTTTTTTATTGCTGAAATGATTTGGACAAACATCAGTTGGTGGGCAAAGAGAGAAGTTTGTGTTACGATTGTATGTTTTTTCAAAAAACAAAGCAAAAATGCTGCAATGTCCGAGGCAACCACACATGCCCGGATCGTACACACACACACACACACACACACACACACACACACACACACACACACACACACACACACACACACACACACACACACACACACACACACACACACACACACACACACACACACACACACACACACACACACACACACACACACACACACACACACAGAGCAGGAGACTGAGTCCATCTATGGAGGGGAACGTGTTACAGAGTTTACAGAATGTGAAACTGAGTGGTGAATCATTGTTATTTCCCTCAACATAATTTAACAACCCAAACAGTTGTTCTCTTTATTGCATTGACTCATGTGTTGGTTGTTATAGTGCTCTAACTTTTAAAAACACACAGATACAGTACAAAAAGCTATCCAGATATTAATTGGGGTTAATCCGATGCAGTCTAGAAGCTTAACAAGTTCCTAATTTAATTATTTCAGTTTTACAGCCTGCAGTAAGGAAACATGAATGACATCACAATTTACACAAAAAAGGTCGAATGATTCAAAAATAAGTGGCTTTAATTGTAATCGGTTTGTCAGTGTGAGCCTCTGGCTAATTCTTTCCTACGTTTTCCATCTTGCTCTCATCTATCCGAGTGTATCAGAATTGCATTAGTCAGTTAATGGGTAACATATGTATTTATACATTTGTAGGCAATTCTGTATAACTCAAATCAGGCAGAAAACCCACAAAGAATGTATAACAAGATGGACACAACAGGAAAGCAATCAGAAAATCTGTTTTTGTTGCAACATATTTGTTGACCTTATATCGACTTTACATATGATCTTACTTTCCTGAACTGCATGATTACAACATAGATGGGACTGTTAGGGGAAGTAATGGCCTGTATTTAAGCACTCCAGTGATACCAGTAGGGAAATGTTTAATCTGGTTTAAACTGTTAAAAGTAATGTAAATGACAGTGAAACACCACTAGCATATTTTGCGGGTTGCCCACAATCAATTCAACAAGGAAGCTCTTCAACAAAGATAAAAAAAGACATCATTGGAAATGATACTCTTCCTGTCTCCTAAGTGGGCGTGGTCATGGCATGTTCTCCCCACAAACCTACCATTTGTAGCTGTACTCCTCACTACTGAGCCGTCCATGATGTGGCATTTGTCCCTTCTCATTTTCCTCTCTCTTCTCTGCACCATATATTATCACAGGGATTAATAAAGAGCGTTGGACTGCCTGCCCTTTATTCAACAGTCCCTCTTGTGTTCTGATAGCAGAGCAGATATTTGGACGCAGGTCACTGCTCGACATCAAAAGAACTGACCTGATTTATCTGTCCTGGTTCAGTGGACAGGTAGCACAGGAACAGAGGCTCTTCTTATAATGGAGCCCCTCTAAAGACATGAAAGGAAATAAAACCTCCTCCTGATCTCCTCTATTTACTGCACACATGCACACACATGCACACTACTTTACTTTCTTGGTGAAGATTTAAATCCCCCCCTCCTCAACGAGGATTTAAGAATACAGGAATAGACGCTGTTAAATCCTTCTTAAGCACAATGAGGACTGGATGTGTTACATTTATATCAAATCTTTGTGGACAAGCAACAGTTTTTTTATGAAGTCAAAAGAAAATAGAAGTTTATACGAACAGCAACATAACGTGTACACACACACACACACACACACACACACACACACACACACACACACACACACACACACACACACACACACACACACACACACACACACACACACACACACACACACACACACACAGAGAGAGAGAGAGAGATTAATACATGTTACATCGGTATAAACACACACTCCCTCATCCCTCACTGGAGTCCCTGTAATAACAGTCCAGTAGATATATTTCCAGTGCCACTGGAGTGTCTAGTACAGTACAGAGCCAACTGAAAGTAGGGATTTCCCAGTCAGTTTTCCACTCACACCAGAGGGATTCATGCAGGTTATTGTGTAACACTCCAAATAAAAAAGAGGTAGAAGGAAAATGAAGCTAAAGCTTTGATTTCATTTTCATACACAAACCTCATGTATGACAGAGGGTATAGAACCAATACCATAACGACAGAAAACAGCACTGGAAATGTTTTTTTCTCTCTTCTCCCAACTGACATTGGGACGAGTTTATATGACAGATTCATTCATGCAATCACCTTGCAAAGAATGTTTTGAAAGCGCTGCCATTTTTCCAAATAAACCATCTTATGCATCAGGTTGGAGTCGCTGAGCCGCATGTGATAGCCTGTGTTGATGCCATGGATCGTGTAAAGAGTCTTCGTCTATCTCCAAATACTTTGATAATGCAACATATTTCAGTAAACTGCCTTCGCTCTGTCTTCCTTTGTGGAAGAGTAATGGAAAAGAAATGTGACGCGAGACGGGAAGATATTCCTCAACCTCGGATGCCACATCGCAGTGTTCTGCACATAATGTAGTCATGGTACTTAACTCTTCCCCAAAAGCATAAAAACACACACATTCAAGTAGGCTTCCTCACTGCTCCATCCAGGACACACATACACGCATCTCTTCCCAAACATCTCCATCTGTAGTTATATACCTCTAATTAGAACATGACTGTGTATGACTCAGACCTTTGAGGGAAGTCATCGTTTCCCAGCTGTCCTCACTTTCCATGCCCTCTGTGCTCACTGACTGTTTTTGTAGGATATAATAATATAATAACGGCTCAAGCGAACATATTTTGTGCACGATGTCGTTGAAGGTTTGCTTCCTTCTTTCGTACTCTCTCTCTTCCCCCTCATTCTTCCATTCAGTATGGTTCACCCCCACCGTTCCTCAAGTTATGACTCTGGAATTCCTCACCAGTGTTGTGGGGTAACCATGGAAACCCCGGATCTGCATCTTCCTTTGTTACTAACACAAGATTTTTAGCTTCATAACGAGTTGAGAAAACAGTCATGCTTATGTTATATACATAATGATAATAGTAATAAAAAAAACATACATATATATATGTATATATACGTACACATATGTATCTTATTTGTATCCCCTTTAAGCATAACAATGAATTAATAAGTCATTTTACTGGAATTAAATTCCATTATTCTCTAAAAATGTTTCTTATTTCTACATTTTTTGTATAAGTTATGTCTAGAAACTTGCACATATGCAAAAGAGGATGTTAAATATTTCCAGGTCAGACAGGGGGCAGTGGGATCAGGCAGGTCACGGTCTGGGCTCATACATCTTTCTTAACTAGACCAAAGAGCACTTTGTCCATTCAACCACTAATGCATAATAACATTTTTCAATCTACCAAGAAGTTTACAAGGCAACCCTTCTTTCCTCAATAACCAAAGGCAGGAAAAAACACATCATTCTTATCCAGGGGGTATTCTGTGTTTTGTAGAAATGGACAACTAATCTGGGAACCAACACCAAATAAACAAAATAAACCAGAGGTTGACTTGTGATCCCAGACCAGCAACCACATTTCAATTAAGGGCCCAGACTTATGAAAACAAGTACGTCTGCCGTATATGGTTATGACGCCTCAGAGAGGCCTTTTAACTCATTTTCAATCTGTGCACATGAGTTAGGAAAGTGTTTATCCAGAGGCTTGGTCTGCACTAAAAATGGGACATCTATTAGATTTAAATTGGTCCCCAAGTCATTATTTCAAATTATAGGTATAGTGTTACATATCTTGCATATTTCTGCAAACTTTTGAAAATGCTAATGAGAAAGGTTTCCAGATAGAAATGTCACCAAAAGGCTGCCATACTCACTTACAAAACAGCTAAATAAAGTGGAATAAAGAAAGCAACACCTTAAAACTGACATTTCAATTTTTCCAATACAATAATTGAATCATGATTTGTCAGTTAAATGGACAGTAGAGCACAGCTACCTGCTTCCAAGCAAAAAACAGCACTCATCACTGTACCTACGTGATGCACTATATTGATCCATATGGTAAATATCAATGTGCAATGGCTGACGCTCTTCTCACTCTATTAATGGCACAGCAAAACCACTGCTGTCTTTCACAATCATCTCACAAACAGAGATATTTATCAATATGGATGCACAGAAAATAGCCACCATTTATCACTGTTTTGTGTGTACATACTGTCATTTGAATTTACTGTAAATGTGTTTCCATTTTATACTGGCACATGCCTTCTTATAGCAATTTCTTATATATATATATATATATATATATATATATATATATATATACTGATTTCCAAAGTAAAGCCAAAGTTAATATGAGGCTTCAACAGTGTTCAGACCAAAATCAGCCCTTCATTAAAACAATATACAGGGCATGCCGGCCTCCCAGGCAATTAAATATGATCCATACAGCTCAATATGAGTAACAGATTTTGGAATTTCAAGGCTTCTCAGATGTAAAACACAGTGCAGTGTTTATAACATAAGATCGAACTACTCTGGAAAGTTATCTTGACAGCAATTTCTTTTTAATATCAACACTGTATACAATGGAAAAACAAAGTAATCCACTTAGACAGTGCACTTGCATGTATTTTATTGACTAGAGGCAGGTCTCGCTGAATGACAATGAGGTGCGTTGCGGCACATGATGAGCAAACAGTTTTTTGCCAGACGACCCTGGGCTGTTTTGCCAAAGCTGCTTTTTTTCAGCCAGAACTCAAGCCAGTCTAAACGTGGCCTTAGTCCAATAACTTATCATCTTCCAAAGAACCTCGTACTTTTCCCCCCTTGTTTACAGTGTTAACACTGTCTTTGGAAACGTAAAGAGGATATGTGGTATGAAAGACTTTAGAAGATTGCTATGAGTGACTCAGACTGCCAAAACCTCATGTTACTTTTAGAAGGCCTTTTTACACAGAACAAAGACTGTGACATAGCGTTAACGTCCTGTTTAAAACGTTAAGTTTAGTGTTTTTATGTTTTTAAACCACATTTCACACGTTGCACCTTTAAGGTCTTGAGTTTACTTCAATTCAATAGCCTACTATAGCACAACAATTTGAAAACAGCTGCTCTAAGAAGCGGTGCTGTAAATCCATTTGATCCTTATTAGATGCTATAGGCGTGTTCAACGACCCTTACTGAGGGCTGCTGGGAGAAAAAGGTGGAGAATATACTTTTATGGAGCCGTTAGAAAACAGCACAATTCGCAACTGTCTGTGAGAACTGTTGGCTGTAACACACACACACACACACACACACACACACACACACACACACACACACACACACACACACACACACACACACACACACACACACACACACACACACACACACACACACACACACACACACACACACACACACACACACACACACACACACACACACACACACACACACACAGAGACGACCACCACACCCTCATCCAACTTCTAACTTCCTCCCATCCAGCTTGGGTTCCCTGTGGGGGTCGACAGGCCAGTGCATTATGGTCTGTCACCAGGAGATAAACCAAATGCTGCAGCGATGACATCATCCGGCTGTTTGTTTATGGGGAGCTGAGGGGGGTCGATGGAGAGATGGGCAGAAGGAAGAGGGAGGGATTGGGGACACTCGAGGAGAAGTGGGGTGTTGCGAAAGACTCAGAAAGGGAGATAAGATGACATCGAAAAAATGAAACAGGATGCATTCATGAACCCTGAATAAGCAAATGTATCCCACTTTGCCTCCTGCGTTTGTTTAGCCTGCAGAATGCTCACTGAATAAGCAAACACTCACAGTTTGCGCTTACTGGCTGTTTGCTTTCAGACCACAGCTGCTTAGTCTATGCATGAGCTTTTCAATTAAGTGTAGCTTCCATCTGTGTATTATTCTTTGAAGTGAACAGATATGGGAGTACTGCATACCCAAAATACACGTCTCATTCAGGATCTACAGATTCAGTTTTGTTTGAGGGGAAAGATTGTGAAATACTTTCTACATGTTGGACACAGCTATTTGTGAAATTTGATGTATGAAGGCTCTGCATAAATACATCTTTCAGTGTATACTGTATGTTAAAAATACAAGTAGCTTTCTCATTTAATTTGTCATATCAGAAGTGGTGACATAGAAATCAAACTTACGAGCAACGAATGCAAGAAACCACTATTGTCCAAACTTCACTTCGGGTTGAGTAATAATAAATAAAAAAGCTTCTGATGCAATAAGAAAAATGGAAAAGGTTGCGTAAAGCAAAGGTTATGATAAACGATGCAGAAATATTATTGGGACAAAACAAACAAAAGTCAAGGCCAACATTTCCTCATATTTCTCGTGGTACATTATGAATTGTACTAAAATGTACAACAATGCACACGCATAAGTCTTACTCACATTCTCCAAATTAGCATTTTTGATACAGAGTTCGGAATATAATGTTAAAGAATAATTAACTTGTTACATTGCCACAGATGACAAAATCCTGATTGTTGCAGTTTCCACATGGTTAAAAACATAAAGACTGTCCTCATTCCCATGACAACAACAGTGGAAGTGGTCCATGAGGTGTACATGACACACTTGGAAGTTTCTTGTCTATCCGAAACGGGTCAATGGTTAGAGATCTGAATCACTCATATCTGTGGTGTACTGTAGCTAATGGTTGCGGAGGTGGTTAGGGGCCATGGTGCTCTCATGCTCTCTTGGGCTCTCTTGTGACTTTTCCCACAAGTCTCCCAGGCATATGGTTATGAGTAAGGTCACACAGAGCGGGCAGAGATCAGAATCTCACCCACTCCAAAACTTTATATTTATCAGCTTTTTGATCGTTAAAAGTACCAAATTAATTAATCTGCATCATATATGCAGCTAAAACAAATTATGTACAGTACATATGAACTGGAGTAAGATATTTAAAATCTATAAACAGAAAAAACACATTAATTCCCTCTGTGTGTAATGTAATAACGTGTTTATGACAATTAGCCAACTTCATCTTTTACAGGCACCTCCATAAAACGTACATCTTTGATACTGAAATAAATATGTTGGGAGTAGTTGTTCCTGCGGCTACTGAATGGATGAAGGACAACAGGACAATAATTTAGCCTTCTCAGCTGCACAATGATTCATGACACATTTCAAATCAGCTTTAACCAGCTATAAATACTGAGATGTTTTTTTAAGATAACCAGAGCTTATCCAGAACTTATCCAGCTAAGAAAAGTGTGGAGTCTCAACTCCTAATCACTCCATCTTTCCTCAGACTGTGACCTCATCTCCCTTGAGGAGGGGGGAGGCTGGATGAAGAAAAGAGGAAAACAGGGGGGGAGGGAAACAGAAGAGATGTTGACGGATGTTTTTTTTGTAATAAGACACATGTAAGAAATTCTTATTGTACTTGGATGAATTGGAACAAAAGTCTGTACAGACATTCATGGTGCCCAGAGGATAAAGCCCACTGACTATGATGATCTCCTGATATTTCCTCTAATTCAATCATGAGGTTTTAAGCAGAAAAGTACTTTAATTTCCACGAAAGTTGGTACCGACAATTATGCTCTACTCAGGAGCGCCAACATCAGGTTAAATTTGAATTTGTCCTATACGTTGGCTAATTAAAAAATGTTAGCATTCTAACTAAGAAGCCAATGCAGAAGTGTCAGAAACTTGCATTCTTTCTAAAGGCCTTCAGGGGGCGTCTGATTGCATAGACGTCTATGAGAAAATTAACTACATCTCACTGGATTTATTAGATCAGTAAACATTGTACACATGAGTTTAGGGTCCCAGTGGCTGGTTTCAAGTCTTCTTCAATACAGCATGATGTCCATAAAATAAATATTTTTCCCATTTAGAGTAAAATAGACGAAGAAGGGGTACGCTTTAGGGCGGGGCTACCTTGTGATTGACAGGCGTTGTCTAGTCTGGGAATTGTCTGTCTCTTTGTATTACAACTTTAACCCTTTCACAGTGTGTTGTCATTTCATGAAAGTTGCGTAAGTGAAGTTTGAACATTTTGGTTACCTAAAAATGTTTTATTTAGCGTCCAGTTGTACTTAGCCACACCCTCTTTTGTCATTTCTGGTTACAAAAAAAGAGATAGCGACATCCAAAAAACAAGGTGGCGATGGCCAAAATGCCTAACTCGAGGCTTCAAAACCGTACTCCACTTTCTATATACCGTATTTTCCGCACTATAGGGCGCACTGGATTATAAGGCGCACTGTCAATGAATGGTCTATTTTCGATCTTTTTTCATATATAAAGCGCTCCAGACTATAAGGCGCATTAAGCGAAACAAAACAGTCAGTCAGTCAAACTTTATTAAACGTGTTCACAATAACTCTCAACATTGTTCAAACGTTAATGAGCGTATTCACAATAACTCCCAACCCTGTTCAGTTGTAACACGTAAAAAAAACAGTCTGCTCTATTTCCATGTTCTACTGCGTGACTGATAGCCTTGAGTTTGAAGTCCACGTCGTAAGCGTGTCTCTTGACAGGAGCCATGTTGGGTCCTTATACACACACACTGTAATATTATGGTGAAGCACAGTATGTATTACTCCGCGACGCTCCTGACTACGGTAGCTGTAATGCTGCTGCGGTGCGGCTTTGTAGTTTACCAAAGTCGTACTAAAACATTTTGACAGAGCGCCGTGTAAGTTTTTTAATTTTTCACAACAGCAAACCACATACTAAATGTGCTTAAAGTGATAGGAATGGAAACAAAGACATGAGGTACAGGATAGACTGAGGTCAAAAGATGCAGTGAGGCACTCAGTTAAAGGTATGCAAGACATTTAAAAATATCGAAAACATTGTATTAAAGGAATGCTGGAATTGTATAGTGTAAGACGAGACGAGCAAGCCAGCGGGGACTGCTCTGGGATGTTGCAACAATATGTGAGGAATGACCAATTATCGAGTGCAAGGACCAACGACACTTCATGATGCGAAACCACAGTGAGAAGCGTGTAGAGGATAGTTAAATACCAGACCGCACTCTAAGAGTAACATTTTGAGGAGATTTTGGAGAAGAGACGGGCTTGGAAGGAAAAAGTTGGATGAAAATGTGCAGCAGCTGTACGGAGACCTTGCAGCTGTGACCTCTTTCCTCACCCTTGTCCTGTTTCTCAGTGTATTGTGTAATGCATTCACAAAGTTACAGTTTGATTTCCACACATCAGCATTAAACTTCACAAATTTCCCAATTCTCCATTCAGTCGCATCACGTTGCCTCCATTTCACCTACTCCTCCCAGAGTCTCTTAGGATTATTCATATCTCCCTCTGTCGCACTGAGACCTCTTTCCACACTTTAACTTCCTTTCTCTTTCTGTCTTCTCACTTTTTCTTCTCTCCTTGTGCCTGTGACTGTCACATACTGGAAATGATTGTCGCATTTTCATTGTGACCATGTTGATTCACTTTTAATGGCAAATTACCACATAAACCCGGTCTTTATAACCATAAGAATGTGGGTATATTTATTTATGAAGCCACAGCGGGCAGTGAGCTTTCACAATAACCAGATAATGGCTGAAGTGGTTTGGACATGGTAACCACAGGGAAGTTATTTCACTTTGGGGTGGACATGTGAGGAGGTAAAAAAGACAAAGAACTGTTGTTTGTAAATTTAGGTGAAAAAGCTACTTTACAATATTTTGGACAAACTTAGAATGTCAAAATATGAAATTTTCGTATATGAAAGAATTAAAAGAGCTCGAAAAGACTCCCCGACTCAGTGAAAGTGTTAAATCTAGTGGTTAGTGCTTTCAGTTAATAACTACATTTTAATATAACCTAACTATCTAACTACATAAGATTAATATGACTAGGATTAAGTGATTATAACAGCATGATGTAATGACCCATATATTGTTTTCTTCTCCTCTGAGGCGTGCCTGAGGTCGATTGTCCCGCTGCGGCACAAATTTAGCAATTTTTCAGTCGTCACAAGCTCTTAGATCAAGTTCAAAACAGAAACATAACATTGCCAATGCCTCGACAGATAATTAGAAACGCACTCACGGTCAGTAGTATATCAGATGACCTTTTCACCTCTTCACCTTCACATGACATCGCCATCCAACAAACATGTCCATATATAGATTAGTGTATTCTAAAGGGTTTAGGAGGAGGAGGTGAATGGAAAGAAAGTCCTCAAGTTGGGATAACTATTACAGGAAGATTAGTTGTATACACAGGTAGATTTCATTTACAGGGTTAATCTGTAACTGAAAACATATGTGGAGCTTCTCTGCTCAGAAGTGGTGTTTTTCTCACTTCTTTAGCTGAACACATTGTAAAACATGTTCCCTCACAAGATGTGACTGCAGCGCTTCTTCGGTCAGGGCGACCTGCATGTTCATCCTTTTAAATACAATGACTCAGAGCTTCATTCCGACAGCAATACAGTTGTTGAGTCTTTGAGTTATCAATCCTCTGGGTCTCTGCTTAAAAAAAAATAACCACACACACAGACAGTCTTTGTTGCAGTAAGCCAACATGCCAGCCAACAGATTTCCCACGCGTGGGACAAAAGGCAACAGATGAGTCCTATGGCGTGTCAAAATAACTTCCCTCATAACTAATCGTAGTGCGGAGCAAATGCTCAATAAAACACTGGTAACAAAAATGTCACACTCGAGCCAAATGATGCCAACACCAAATCCCTCTAACACCTCCAAAATGTGTATAAACCCCTTAGATTTCCGGACACACATAAGATAACCCACATGGCCTCAGCTAGAGAGTCTGAACGCTCATTTCACCACGGATTGACTTGCCAGCTGACTGACGATTAATCTGTTTTACTGCTTTGACACTGGAGCTGGTGCCGTTGCAGAGGAAATACTGAGACTAAGTGAACGGTTTTTCTTTTTTCATACATCATGTGTCAACGACGATGCGGCGGGTTAAAATATTATGTTTTCAGTTTTGTCTGACTATACTGAAGTGTCTGCCTCATCATTACGTGGGACATGCATTTAAAAACTCGGCTGACACATTATTATTTTGATTCCAAGATGGCCTTCCCCTTGTTCTGTTCAGATGGACTCAAGGGAGTCACAAACCAACAGTTTTTTGTTATTCAATTGAAGTTCAGGGACTCACCATGCATGACTGTTTCAACCTCAGAATGTTCTAGAAGTGACTAAAGACACTGCAGGAAGTTTGCACTCATAGAGGGGAACCAACGAGTGACTAGGCCAAACAGCAACATTACTGTAGGTTTCCATTTACAAAAGAAAATGCAGTCAACATGGAGCTAAACGGACAAGAGGACAGTGCTACAGAAACTCTCCCTTGCTTTTCCAATTGCCGAACAAAATCAAAAACAAATGCCCAACTGATCTAAAATGGGCTTTTCTAAAAAATTTGTACACTCTGTAAGGTGTTTCCAATAAGAGACACAGAGAAGGACTGGTAAGGCAGTCTCTTTGCGAGATAAACAAAGTTTGGGAGAGATAAATAGTATTCCTCTTGCTTTTCATGGTGTTGAAGACTTAAACTGGAAAAAACAATGAAATATAACCAATGAAAATGCATGCACAAGAATCAACTAACTGCAACTGATAGCACAGAGAGTGAGCGAGAGAGGAGACGAGCAAGAGTGAAAGAGAAAATTGATCTTTTAGCTCGCAAATTACAGAAGCTTGCGTCACAGAGGACTCATGACATATAAACAATTTCCAGACTTTGAAACACTAGGCTACTGGAGACTTTCCAGACACTGACGCCATTGACCTAATTCCTGCAGATCACTACCAGGACTGTGTGTAAAACCTATAGGCCAATATACTGCGTAGCATTAACGCCCTGCAGCAAGGTTGTGCTGCTCAAATCACAAGAACCAGCAATATATCAACACTCCATGACAATACCACAACAATTACAGACATAGACCCCTAGATGCTTGATGGTAGATATGAAGTTGTGCAAAAAAATCTTTCTTTTACACTATCTGTCAAAACAAATATATATATATATATATAGGACAGCAGTGTGGTAAATGTGTGTTCTTACAGCTGGAAAAAGAGGAACATCAAACTTCTGGCCTGTTAAAAAAGAATAAACAAAACCCCTGTGTGGTTCTACTAAATGAACGGTTTCAAGCACAAAACAATCACAAAATGTATTAAATCAACATTCAAACACACCTTGCACTCTTCAGACACAATTAGGGCAGATGGTTGTGTACAGGTGACTATAGGACAACAGTAAAATAAGGCCTAGAGGAGATTTTAGAAATGTAAAGATAGTGAGCAGGCATGGCCAACAACAGGCCCTAAACTCCAAACTTTTACAGATATTGTGAAGGTTCTGGGTCCAGGGCCCTACATCTGTATTAACTGGGTCATCAAAATCTGCTAATGGGGCATTTCCTCTGTATCATGACATCAAAGATACTTCACAGTTTGCTTACTTCAGTGTTGCAGGTTGCATGGAGACAATTTGAAACAATATTTCTGTCTTACCTCATGGGTTAAAAAAAAAAAAAAAAAAAAAAATAGAAAGAGGAACACTTGAAATTCATAACCATCTTTGTTTAGTAAAAAAGTTTGTCTGCCCTCTTGGCCTACGTGCTGCGTGGGTAGTCGGCCCTCTTTTTTTCCCTTTGGACCTCCCTCCTCCGGCTGAATGGAAGCCATGCCCAGATAAATCACTCCCACAGACTGGTAACCTGCACACTGTGGCCGCAGACTGGAGAGGAGGAGGACCGATCTGGGAGGTTGGAGCGCTGCAGGAAAATAAGCATTTCAACTGGAACCGACTTCTCTCCTTTCCCCCCCCACCCCACCCCTTGGTGAAATAAACTTTGCACAAGGAGCACCTGTAAACCCAAGTTCTGCAACAGCCGGGTCAGTATGTCCCGCAGCTCCATAGCCAGGGTGCTGGTTGCTCTCTGCATCGGGAGCGCAGTGAACTGCATGCCCAAAGGAACGCACAAGAGCCGGCGACAAGCGCAGCAGCATCAGGTCTCCTCAGTCTCTCAGGGTGAGTGTGTTTTTACCCCAAAAGTTATTCATCTAATGACTGTATGCAGTAAATTCTTAAGTGGGGGGGCCCCAGAGGTCACTTGAAAGACTTAACAGTTAACAGAGGGTTAATAATGAAATTACAGTTCATTTTGATCATGTGTTTGGCATCTTTAGTTGTCGAGATAGAAAGCATCATGTGTTTTTTCTATAAGACATAATCTTTTCAGGTAGTGTACAAATACTTGTGAGGGATTTGCAGGTAAAACAATTGGAAAGCTCACAGATTAGGTATTGCATTGTGTATTTTTGGTTGATAAACGACACAAAAAGCACAATCAGTCTCTACGATACCTCTAATCATTGGCTTAAACCAAACAAAAAAACCTTTCTGATCTCCTCAACTTCAATGCTCGTGATCTAAGCTTCTGAGAGGGAAAAAGTAAAAACTCTAGGCTTCAATTTTAAAGTTGGAAAAAGAAAAAAAAGATGCTGTTGACATGTGAAGTCATGAGATGTGAACAAAGGACATGCCTGGTGGGGGAGAGAAAGAGAGTAAAGGTGGATATAATTCTCCACACTGTGCAACTGATTTATTACTCAGCCCTGGGGGCCCTTTTTGAAGTCATGTTAACACGTCCAGGGTCAATTTCACAGGCATGGTTGTCTTTCCCCACAATAAAATGTTTATTCTAATGTGGGGTTTGCTTATTTGGATATGGAAAAAACAGTTTGTCATTTAACCCATTATACTGCTCTAAATGTTTTGTTGTTATGGTTAGGGCTCTACCATTTTCCAGTACATTTTTATGTTTTTTCCACTTTGAAAGAGGACATGGTAAGCAGGTACAGTGTTTTGGGGTGTGTGAGGGTGGAGGGTGTTTTCCCTCTCCCTCACATTTTCCCTACACTCTGTGTTTTTTAGTGTAGGAGTAAAGGGAGGGCGGTGCGTTTCATTTGACCTCCTGCTGCCTCATTCTAGCTCGTACCAAAGTCTCATTAGCTGTATATCTTTCTGATCTCTTTTTTGTTTTTTCACCTGTCAGATGGTTGTTTAGAGAATGGTCAGTTCTATGGTATTAATGACCAGTTTGAACGACCATATTTGGGCAGCATTCTGGTCTGTACCTGCTATGGAGTCGCTGGCATCAAGTGTAAAAGCAAACCTGAAGGTTAGTTTGTGTGTATTGATCAAATTTGTTTTAAATTGTTTCCAGAATTTCTTTTTCTCTATACAAGCCCATCTTCATTCCCCTCAAAACAAACATAAAACACACCCTTTTTTTCATTGTTTTCCCCCTTTTAGCAGAGGAAACGTGCTATGATAAGATCAACCAGCAGTCCTACAATGTGGGAGAAACCTATGAGAGACCCAAGGAGGGCATGATCTGGGACTGTACCTGTATCGGATCAGGGAGGGGCAAGATCAGCTGCACCATTGGCAGTAAGTTTGTGTTTTTTTCTTTCCTATGAGTTCCTGCTCTATAAGGAGCTGCACCGCCACCATTAACTGTTCTAACCCCAGACCACACTTCCTAGTTTATGTGTTTCTGTTCATATCCTGGTCTGCCAGTCCGATGCCAGTAAACTGGTTAATCTCCATATTCTCCTCAGTTGATCAGCAACTGGTGCTGTACAGCTGTTAGCAGTTATCTGGGTGGTGAGATAATGGGAAAAATGTCTGAGTGTTTCTTTTGCTTTCTTTGTGTGCAAACACACATATGCATGCACATTGACCTCAGTCGTTTTTTTCTTTCTGTCTACCCAGACCGCTGTCATGAGGGCGGGGCTTCATATAAGATTGGTGACACCTGGAGGAGACCCCATGAGACAGGAGGCTACATGTTGGAGTGTGTCTGTCTGGGTAACGGCAAGGGAGAGTGGACCTGCAAACCAGTCGGTGAGTCATTCAGACATCCACTGACTAACAGACGGCTGCTTTTACATGCTGGGAAAACTGATTTTAGTTTGCCAGAAAATTTGGGATGATGGATCAGATTGTTATGTAATAGTTATTATCTTGTGTTTTACTGTCAGTTTTACTGTTTTACTGTTTGGTACAAAAGGGTTGATTAGTAGGAAAAAAGCTTTTTATTGATTTAGTAGCTCACAAATCTCCGTTTCCTGCAGCTGAGCGTTGCTATGACAACTCAGCGGGAACATCCTATGATGTTGGGGAGACCTGGGAGAAGCCGTACCAGGGATGGATGGTGGTGGACTGCACCTGTATGGGAGAGGGAAGTGGACGCATCACCTGTACTTCCAGAAGTAAGAAACCCATTATTTCTTCTTAACTATCTATTGTACTGTTACCTACACAATTTTTGTTCATTTCCTTTTTACTGCTACTGTATGTAATCTGTATGGGACCGAGCTGCATCACAACAATCCAACTTCAAAGATCTCTCTATTTGTGTATCTTCTATCTATACAAATGTATCTCTACTTGTTCAAAACCGACAGGGAAAACTGGGCCACTAAGATCCACAAACAAGCAGAAAATTGAATTAAATGCTACTTAATTGCTGCGTTTTTTGGAACACGTCACAGGTGTCAATACACATCAGCTTTATCCTAATGGAACAACACACACAATACTCTCTGGTCGTACTTGCAGAGCTGAAGGCAAACAGCAAAACATTTCAACAGGCTGTGGAGGAAATGTTTAGCAACTGTGTTTCCAATTAGGACCATTACTTGCATCCTTAACGATGCTGGCTGATGTAATAGATGAGAATGAATGTCATTCCCTGTTGGTTTTTTGTCACATGCCAGGCTTCAGGGTGGCCTCAGATGTTTTTGTATTGGATGTTATCAATAAATTGTTATCATGACTGTGCTCAACAAGTCAGCAACAAAGTCTCAAGGCACAAACATGGAAACAGCTGGTGGCCAGGAGGAAATACTCCCCACAGGATCGCTGCAGACTTTGAAACAGTCACTGTAGCACATTAACATAAAGGCTTCACCATGTTTCCTACCAAAATGGACCACAATGCTGTCGAACAGTTTCCATCTATTTCTAATGAATCCCTCTCGTTCACTTCTCTCCATAGATCGCTGTAACGACCAGGACACTCTGACCTCCTACCGTATCGGAGATACCTGGACCAAGACAGACGCCCAGGGCCACCCACTCCAGTGTCTGTGCACCGGGAACGGCCGAGGGGAGTGGAAGTGTGAGCGACACGCTTCACTTCATACCACTGGCCTGGGTGAGAAATGAATGATAACGTGCCTCTCGTTTTTTTTTTGGTTTCATTCCCCCCTGCTGTATTCGTGGAGAGAAGAATGTATACCAGAGACAGATGCTGTGAGGAGAGAGAGATAAGAAGTGCCAAGTGTTGAAGTGAGAAAGACGTGTCTTTAAACTCATGACCATGACCTCATTCGAGGGAGAGACTGTGAAGAGGGAACTGCAGAGGGAGAAATGAAACATGGGAAAATTGAGGGAAGAAATGTGCTTGAAGTGGTCTGAAGTGATTATTGGGTGTGAGACAGGAACATATGCATGTCGTGACTCAGGGACAGTAAACTCATTGAAAGCTTGTAGCTAACGCATTACAGTGCTATTTCCATTTTATAATTAAAGCCAGACATTTATTTAATTTTGTATGTCATACTGCACAACCCACTATGAAATCATGCATAGGCCTTAACTCCAGTGACAGAGTTGTTTGTTCTTGTGTTTTATTAAGCAATTTTTTTTTTTCATGTTTTAGCTGCATCATCAATTAATAGGCTACTTTAATTTTGGAAGTTTTTCTGTTGTATCACCCTTGACCCGGATCAAACGTTTCATTCCAGGCACTGGCTCTCGTGTGATCACTAACATCCAGCCTGCGGTCTACCAGCCCGCCAGTGTTCCTGGTCTTACCCAGGAGGGTCCCTGTCGGACAGATGCAGGACTTTCCTACTTTATCGGCCAGCGCTGGATGAAGAACCAGGGAAACCAGCAGATGATCTGTACCTGTCTTGGCAATGGAATCAGCTGTGAACAGTGGGGTAAGATATGGTCCTTTTTGTCTTCACAAATTCAAGAAATCCACCAATAGTGGCCATCATTGTATAAGAATTTAGTCAATATGTTGTCATATGTTTAGTCATTACTGTATTCATGCCTGTTCTCCTGTCTTCATACAGATGGACCGGCTCCAGTGTACGGTGGCAACTCCGGAGGTCAGCCCTGTGTGTTTCCCTTTGTCTACAAGGGGAAGACCTACCACTCCTGTATCTCTGATGGACACAGTGATGGACAGCTCTGGTGTTCCACCTCCTCTGACTATGAGACAGACCAGAAATATTCTTTCTGTACAGAGAAGAATGGTGAGCAGATGTGTTAAATGTTATTAACGGCAGTACCTCGACAAGCACTTGCTTCTTATCTGAAGTGTGTGATTATGCTTGGTAGTATGTGTAAAACAGGAGTTGTACTGGTGGTTGGATGTTGATAACTCAAAGTGATACCAATTTATATGGTTATGTTTCTTCTTTTAACAGTAATTGTGGTAACACGAGGCGGTAATTCGAACGGTGCTCTGTGCCAGTTCCCCTACCTCTATAACGGCCGAAACTACACCGACTGTACTGCAGATGGTCGTAGAGACGGCATGAAGTGGTGCGGCACCACGATCGACTATGATGGAGAGCAGCGTTTTGGATTCTGTCCTATGGCTGGTAAGTCTGTGTGTGTGTGTGTGTGTGTGTGTGTGTGTGTGATGGAGAGAGGAAGGACAGAGAGACTCCAACTGTGTGTTCCAATACCCATAATACAATACGATATAGTATGCCAGAGAAAGATTTAGTATGTCCCGATACATAGTATGTCAAATGCAGTATGCTAAAAAATACCAGGATGTCCTACTGCATCTGGTTGCATTTTGCAATATGCAAGCTAGTGTGTTTTTCTGGCTATTCTGACCCACAATCCTCTGCGCAGCAGATATATGACAAAGTAGTATGTCCCAATTTAATGCACACTGCATGCAGCAGATCCAGTATGTACTGAAAGTAAAAAGAAAAAGTATTGGATTTGGAATGCGGTCCAAATGTTGGGGCTGGAGGTGGTGGTGTTGTTTGAAGATGTGTGGTACTAAAAGAAGATACAGGCCACTCTATTATAGATGGCATTTTAAAATATCATTCAAATGTCCATTTAAAAAAGGAAGCAAAACAAAACAACTTTTAAAACCCTTTTTCACACACTTTAGTTTCAAAAATATTCGTTTGCAAGCCAGAAGTGTTTTCCCGCCATAGGGGCCACTAATGTGATTAGCTGAGCTAATTACAATGTCCCTCCCTCTCTTAAGTAAAATGTATCTCCGCCCAGTCTGAATCAGCCCATAGCCTTTGTATTAAGACCATTCTTTGGCGATGAAAGATTTGATGGGTAACCTTATTGAATTAACATAAAAGCTATTATCAGATTGATGTTAAAAAGGAGTCGGGGCTGTTGGGGCAGACAACAACTAATTTACAGTTCTTACACCTTTTTATTTGTAGTGTAGCCAAATTCACATTGAAGTCACTGCCTTGTTAGAGATGTCTTGTTGTGTTGTTTAGGTGTCAATTAGGTCTCCATGGGTAACAAAAGAGGCTGCAACACCAGGGGGTAGTTTACACTGCACTAATGTCTGTGAAGGAGTAATGATATGGTAATGATGATACCAACATGCCATTAAACAAAGGGATGAACTCTGAAAAACATAGAGGACTTCTTAAGATAACAGGTGAATGCATGTTGATGTCTGAATAAGATGCCTTATAGATGAAAAAAAACCCCACATAGTCATGTTGAGTAATGCTGAAGCTAGTTGATACAAACACAGCTGCGTAGTCACAACAAATGTGAGTCTTTGGTATTGCTGTGAATGTCCAAGATCAATTCTAGCTAACATAATTTTAGATGTTTATCTCAGGCATTGCTTGAATTTAGTGTGTACATAAATTAAGTACAGACAGATGTAAAAAAAAATATCCACAAATTTAAACTCTGATTTAAACAAAACATCCTTCTTACTGCTGTGTACATCCAAGTAGACAGTTAGTTAGAAGATGGAACAGTTTGTTTGGCAGCAGTCTGTAAAATGTGGCTGTTGCACGGTGGAAACCTCTACAAGACTTATCTGAGATAAGGCAATCTTTGAATTCTAAGAAAGATGGAGCACTGGATTTCTTTTTAATCTCAAAACAATTTACTGTTTGTAGTTTCTATGCAGTGTGGTTAGACAGATAGGCGATCATTTAAAGAAGTACAGACTTGTTCAACTCTGCTCTGAAGACAAAGGATTTGGTTGTGCAGAGGTTTGGAGTTAACACATGTGCTTATGGACAGCCTATAGAATAGTAATCCTTGTTTTATGTTTTACTTAACGAAGCACATCGCAAGTGATGGGATAATGGATTGTGCTGATTTTAAAGCTATAATTTTCTCCAGAATTCCTTTTATATGCCTACTTCAATCCCAGGACCCACCTTTGCAGCGACACCCTGTTGTTAACAACACCCTGTCAAGATTTAAAGAGGGGGAAGAAACTGCGTTTGTGCCCTTTAGCCGGTGTCAGAGCGGGTTTGTCTGTGTTAAACTCCGTCCAGCAATCAAAGCAGCGGGGGGTCTTTGATATTGACATTAATGGCTTCACAGGGATTGTCAAAACAAACATGGCACTTGAGATGTTAATGCCAGTGCTTAAAGAGCAGTAATAGTCTGGAGCCCCTTCTGCTCCACCTGTGGCAGACCTACGGGAAGATGCTGGATAGGCTAATCTGGTGTTTGTCATGTGACCTTTGAATGGTAGGGGCTCTGTCTGCTCCACCATTATGCAAACTGCACCATTTACATTATTAGATCCACTGTTTTCTCTCTACCCCAATAACAATTGAAAAATATGACCATATATTTGTACCAGTCCCTCTTCAACAAGATCACCAAGGCTTTTGTTTTTCCTTTGCATCTCAGTTGGAATCTCCTAACATACCATCAAGCAGTGATGTTTAGCCTAGAGGAAATTGTCCCTGGTAATCCAATGTCCAAACACCCAGTTAAGTTTTAAATGGCCTCTTTCAGAGTCATTAAAACAGTAGTTCAACTTCCATGAGAACGCCTAGACTGGTTTTAAAGAGATAATTAAGTTGATGCCAAATACATTCAGACGTTTTCGAACAGATTGATATTCAGATTGTAGATTCAGATTGTAGTCTCATTTTGTGTAGCAAAATGGGACTACAATCTGCATTTTGTTGTGCATTTCTGTTGTACAAAGACAATAGAATAACCTTGTAACCTTGACCAGCCCTTACTCAGATCATTCAAATGCTAAGTTAGCTTGAGCCCCAGGCCTGGCCACTGCACATCTCAAACCACCGCCCTGGTACTTGACTATTCCCTACCATGTCCTAAAAAGCTCCCGTATTTCTGCCCCAAGCCACAGCCTTGGTGCATAGCCACCAAACCAAGTTCAAATGATCTTTAGTCCAAGGAGCCAGATGGTCTGGCTGTGGTCCAGATTCGGCCTGCCTTAGAAAAGTTTGGTCCGGGCTGCAAGACAGCAGCTCTGCCCTTTATCTCCACCTCCACCTCCCTCCCCTACATGGAGTGTTGAAGCGTTATGCACTTTGGCATGCATGCATATCAGCTCTGCCTGCTCCTCTGTCTCTGCAGCCCCACTGTTGAAGCAGTCGTTTAGTCTGCAGCTCACTCATGTGTTTCAACAATAAATGCTATTTTTTGCCACTATTGTAAACTCAAGTGTTTCCTTTGTGTAATTTGGATAAAGGTCAGCACTCACAAAAGAGGTTAGAATCTGCACTAGAATACCCAGTAATGTGAAGAATGTCTGTCTGGCAGTCAAATGCCACACACATTTTCTTACTACTGAAATCAGTTTTGCACCAGGCGTTCACTATATTTAGAAATGCCTATTCGGGAGTCTTCCTGTCCCACCTACCTAAAATTGTTTCTCTTTCCTGAATAAAAACTACTCACTCTTTTAAATAAGGGAGAACATATGGTGAACACACACAGCCATTCATACACACAAGGACATTAGACAGCTGTTTCTGGCTTCCGATCCAGTAAAATCTCCCTTTTTTCTATGGACACAGGTGTTCTGTGTCGGTTGTGTCCTCTACGGCTTTGTGTCGTAATTGTAGGGTAGAATCTCCAAGGAAGATCATTCACCATTCACCGTGTGTTAGTGTGTGTTTTCATCTCCATGTTGGTATGCACTGCTTGCATTATTAACAAGGTTTAAGATGTGTTGCATGACTGTGCATCTGATTATTTTGTGTGGTTTAGTTTGGTTTGTTTTATCGACTAAATTATTAGTTTGTTCCAGTTTTTCCTCAAAAAAAAACTGGATTTGGAGACGAAGTGAATAAAAATCTCATCCCATAACAATGTGCTTTTGTAACTGTTTTTGTCCTTCTGTGTCTTCTAGACCATGAAGAAGTGTGTACGACCAGTGAAGGGGCGATGCACCGCATGGGAGACCAGTGGGACAAACGGCACGATGTTCTGGGTCACATGATGCGTTGTACTTGCGTCGGCAATGGAAGAGGAGAATGGAGTTGTGTTGCCTACTCTCAGCTTAAAGGTGTGTGTGTGTGTGTGTGTGTGTGTGTGTGTGTGTGTGTGTGTGTGTGTGTGTGACAGAATATGTTACATAGAGGAAGAAAAGGTGATTCAGAGTTGCTGACGTGGCAGTGTCTTTATCCCTGTGTGTGGCAAAATAATTAGAGAGCGATATTAGAATACTCTTGAGTGAAGAGGTGAAAGGTCACAGGCGATATAATCACTCACCTGCCAAAAGGTTAAAAGCGCGGCTGCACACCTGCACTTTATGGGGCTTCAGATGGCCCCTGCATCACAGAGACACACACACACATACATTGTTCAGAAGAGCAGCTGTGCAAAACCAGTGAGGTACTTAGAAAATACATTTTTTCCTCCATGCTAATGCATATATATATATATCTGTGTTTGTTTTTGTCTGTTGCAGACCAGTGTATTGTGGATGGTCTGACCTTTGCGGTGAACCAGACCTTCACCAAACAACATGAGGAGGGCTACACAATGAACTGCACCTGCTTCGGACAGGGGCGTGGCCGCTGGAAGTGTGATGCCATTGGTTAGTTTACCATGTTGCAGGTTTCAGCTGCGTTCATTCAGTCTAAACTAGCATGCAAAGATTAATCTGCTTTAACGGTCCAAATTCAGATAGAAATTACAATTGCAAATTTCTTTGATCATTTTATGCATCACTTCCACACTTAGATACGCACCATTTGTATTTGCAGTGCTTGTTTAAATGTTATTAAATCACCACAGTGAATGCCATTCGAGGGGAGCAGCATTATTGTCAGCTGTCGAACTGTATTTTGTGGTCCCTGTTTCATCACCTGGTTTCATGTGACTCTGCCCTCAGATCAGTGCCAGGAGCCGGAGACGAGAGCCTTCTATAAGATCGGAGAGTCTTGGGATAAAGTCATCCAAGGAATCATGTACAAGTGCTATTGCTATGGCAACGGCGTCGGAGAGCTGAGCTGCGAGCCCCAGCAGTCCTACCCCGGTAAGATGTTAAACACATAAGGGTTTAGTAATGTAGTGATACTGTAAATACTGAAAGAGATTTTCTATGGAAGCTGTGCCTTTTAATAGATCTGGTTCTTAAAGGCTTTGCTGGGAAATGTTGCAAATCAACTTCCATCTAGAGTCTCCACCCCGCTCAAAAAAAGTTGTGCATAATCGTCAAAAAGATGTATTGACTTTTGATGACAAAGGAGGGTCGCACACAATAACAAGAAGTCACTCTATCTACAGACGACTAAAAAACAAAATGTTTTGGCCATCTGGCCTTTATCAATGTGGCAGGAATTTATTAATATTGCAAAACCCCTAATATTCATGGAGGAAATTGTTTGCATGTCTCTTTTTTTCGTCCTTTTTCAGGAAAAAAAGCTCAATATTGTCATTTTTGACTCTTAATCCTCTCTTAGTGCCTGGTACTATTTTATGATGTTGACTGTTGGTTGCACCTCTCACCTTCTAGTTTTATTGTCAGTAATTTGTTGAGGCTTTTGGTCTTTATATATTACAGCCAGGTTAATGCCTGTATTAAACAGGATGGAATGTT
The DNA here is from genome assembly GCF_027596085.1 of Anoplopoma fimbria. Lineage (NCBI taxonomy): Eukaryota > Metazoa > Chordata > Actinopteri > Perciformes > Anoplopomatidae > Anoplopoma > Anoplopoma fimbria. The sequence goes on along the minus strand of NC_072464.1, from coordinate 19,007,480 downwards.
CACAGTAGTTGTGAAATATATATTTAATCCTCAGTAAAGATGTGTTGTGTGATGGTAATACGAGCTAACAAATTACGCTCTAACTCCTGCAGTGAAGCGTATTTGTTTAGGTCACCTTGAAAATGAGGCCCTTGACTTTGATGTGAAACAGACAGCGATGGGAGGGGGTGTGATTTCCTCTTTAACAGATACACCCCCCTACTTGGAGCCTTTGTTCTTGCTAGCATGTGGCACATCCCCTGTGCTGTTGCCACAGCTGTACAAAACATCACTGTGTGTGTGTGTGTGTGTGTGTGTGTGTGTGTGTGTGTGTGTGTGTGTGTGTGTGTGTGTGTGTGTGTGTGTGTGTGTGTGTGTGTGTGTGTGTGTGTGTGTGTGTGTGTGTGTGTGTGTGTGTGTGTGTGTGTGTGTGTGTGTGACCTACCACATGAACACATTTAAAGCCTGTTGAACAACGGTTTTCAATTTTGTGGGATTTTAGCAATCACTCTAAATTGAACCTTGTGTCTTTAGAGTTTAAGCACTTAGCCAGCATTATTTAGGATAAAGTCAAGCTTCATTACACAACATTATTCAGCCTTGGTGGGTAGGTTACCTCATCCCTGCTGACTGGAAACCAAGCTGGGCTAGACGGCATCGCTGCACACTGACTTTTAACAAACAGCTTCCACGTTTTGAAGTTTTTTCCATCATATCTGGGTTCCCTCACAAGCGTTGTTGTTTATCTTTTGGTATTCTTCCCCCTTCGTCTTTTACAACTCACCACGTACAGTATGATGGGCCTTTATGCTATTTATTTGCTATCGCATTTTTAAAAAAGTGAGACTGTGAAGCTATGCTTTCTTATATGAAAACATTTGAACTATTACTCGTTTGCCCTGTGTGTGTGTGTGTGAAGCAGGTTGTAGGGAGATACAAAATGTAGGGCACTATTCCTCCATAAGTGGCTGTAATAGCAACCAGCTGTGAACTTGCTCTGCGTCTGGGTTTGTGTGTGTGTGTGTGTGTGTGTGTGTGTGTGTGACACACAAATACAGCATGCTAAGATTTAAGGGCAGCAAGAGGCAAATCCAGACTCAGAGTCAGTTGGCTTACTGCGGAGAACACCATAAAAGGTAAAAATGGAAAATCCCAGTGAAGGATCTTTTTAAGGGTTTTCACAAGTCTCAGATTTAGCGCCACATTGATACGATCTTCTTAAAAAAAAAAGTTTGTTTTCTTTTCCGCCCTCTGCGTTTATCTCTCCTTGTCTGGAGTTTAATTTAATCTTTAATCTTTTGGGGTATTTCTTATTGTTAGGATCACTCTGAGCATTACTTATCTTTGCTGCGGTCCTTATCACCACCTTGCTGTGTCTCTTCTCTGTATCAAGAACGAATGTTGTGTCTGTGTGTGCAAAAGAAAGGGGGATGTCTGCATGTACGTGCATGTGCGTTACACAGATGTGTGTGTTTAATGCTGGGATATTGTGTGTGCGTGTACATGCAGTTTATCCACTGCAAGTGTGCATCCGTTTTCATTTGCGTCCCACATCTGATTCTATGTAACCCTTACCCTTTGCCAGTGGCCTGTGGGTCTGTAATAGGCAGTAATTGGACCCAGATTGTTTTTGAGGTTTGTGTATCTGCAAGCAACTTCTGGTTAACCGAGCCACTTGCTCAGAAACTTTGATTACAGGTCTGCTATTTGGAAAAGTGGTTATAAAACCTCAGTTCTTTATAGAAGCTACCAGTTTCTATCAGCACAGCTTATGTCAGGAGTCTGCTCGCCACATGACTTCTGTTTACATTAAAGATGACTTGATACCCTTTGTTCACTTCCGAAACCATTGAAGATACTACATTTTTTTAACTTCTGGAGATTTGTCTTTCTCTGCTAAGCTACAATTTAACTGCCACTTTTTGCAACACAGAACCCAACTTTAGTCAGTGTGTCGTCAGATGCACTAATGACACAATACACATGTTTAAGCTCATGCCAGCTACAAAACTCACCACAGCAAGGTTTTCCTAGGAATCAACAAACAAACGTGCATAGTCGTGGAACACTAGTTAAATGTAATTTGGCACCGTGAGACTCAAGGAACCCTGTTAGACAGGGAAACCCACATTTGGTGGTCTGAAAGGGGCTCATACAGCGCAATTAATTCCATTATTTTGTGTTATTGGCTTGGTAATAAAAGTTTTTCTTCATTGCTTCCAACTATTTGTCTTGTTTCAGCATATTTTTCTTCTTGGATGCTTGTTGTTTGTAGAAATGTGTCATATAGCTTTCTGTGATATTTCTGCAAGTGTTTTCTAAAACTAATGAAATGGAGAAGGTTAAAGAGAAGAGAAAGTAGAGTCCAAGGCTTTTCCCCTCCAGCTGTTGAAAATCTGGTCTGGAATCTCACAGGGACGTGCTAGTTTTCCCTCACTCTTTCTGTGTTCTGTTCAGGAAAATATACTGCTGCACACTCGCTCATACTCACTCACTGTTAAAACTGCTAGTTTCTGTAATGTTTTCAGATTGTAGAATAGCCAGTATCTCACCATGTTTTGTGTCAGCTTCCCAAAATTAAGATTTAATTTAAATATTCATCTCAGATTCAGAGAAGATGACACTTCTGTATATATATACAGATTGCATATTTAGACTAGTTATCCAAGTTAACATTTCTACGGTGAACGGGTGCTTTTCAGTGACCAATCGAAGAAGTTAATCACACAGATTATGGTTTGTGTTGTTGTTATTGTTGTTAATTAAAACATTTTATATCCAAAATTTAAAAAGAGTCTTTGGTCTCCCAGCTCAAGTTCTAGTGATTGTAAAATCACAAAACTCTAAAATACAAGATGGTATAAGATCACAAAACAATAATGATGTGTAGCAGAGCCAATAATTAAAGGGCTTTATGTTAATTACAGTCATTTTACAGTCAAGTTCATCATTTAGAATGCCTCATGCTCTCTGTGCATAATATCACATTATTATGAGGTGTTTTTTCTCTACATTAGAAAGTGAAACTCCTGGTCTGTTCTGTATTGCTCACCCCTCTGTCTTTGATATTTCTCTCTCTCTCAGGCGGTAATCGTCCTGTCCAGGTTCTCATAACTGAATCTGCAAACCAACCCAACTCCCACCCTATTCAGTGGAACGCCCCACAATCTGCTCACATCACCCAGTACATCCTCAAGTGGAGAGTGGTGAGTTTTCTGCCTCAAAGCTAACAAAGAAATGAAGCCTCGACTCGCTGACTAACCTCTTTCAACATATCTACCATTCAACCTCTGTTCTGCATGCAATCTTTAAAATACTCCTGCATCTCTTTTTTTCTCTGACATTCTACAACACATTTTTCCAGAAAAACACTCATAGCCCATGGAGAGAGGTGATGATCCCTGGCCATCTGAACTCGTACACCATCTCTGGTCTGAAGCCAGGCATCACCTATGAGGGTCAGCTAATCAGCGTGTTGCGGTTTGGACGCCAAGAGGTCACCCGCTTTGACTTCACCACCAATTATGGATCACGTGAGTTGAGGGAGTTGACAGATGTCAGTGCTGGCTTAGTTACCGCATCACTGTTTAACCAACTGAATTGGAAGTTTATTTGGCTACTTTACAGTTAAGGCATGGGTATTTTTTTTACTGCATATCTCTGCTTAATGTGCACTGGTTTGCAAAACATATATAATCTATAATCTATATTTTTTTATTCTGTTTGGCTCGTTAAATTAATCTTTTATTGAACCATGACCTCCTCAATGAGATTTAAAAACGTTTCCTGGCCAGTGTTGCCAGGTCTGATGTCACAGGCAACAAGTAGCCAACTCTCCTATTTTCTTCTTTTTTTTTTCCTGTAGTGGCAACATCACAAGGCGAGACCACTCCACCTCCGCCTACGGTTGACATCTCTGAGTCGGTGACCGAAATTACCTCCAGCAGCTTTGTCATCTCCTGGGTTTCCGCCTCCGACACGATTTCTGGTTTTAGAGTAGAGTATGAGCTCAGTGAGCAGGGACACGGAACTGGACAACCCCTGGTGCTAGGTAAGTGCAAACATACATATATACAATGATGAATACATTCACAAATATAGAGTCGGGTTTTCTATTGAAGGCGGCAAACTAGAAATAAATGGACATTTTACCAAGACAGACTGCTCTAAGTCAGAGAATAAAAGGTCTTCATTCAGCTGCTTTAAAATAATTCAACGTATGAAAACCAATGTGTTAAATCAATTTTTTTTTTTCCTACCAGACCTGCCCCATACAGCTACCTCAGTGAACATTAATGAGCTTCTACCTGGAAGGAAGTACACTGTTAACGTCTATGAGGTCACAGATGGCGAAGAGGACAACCTCATTCTAACTACTTCACAAACCACTGGTTAGTAGGCACAAACTTTCTCCCCGTTTATATTCCTGTTTGTCTTCTCTGAAGTTCTGTCCCGTTCTCACAGACATTACAGCTGCTAGACTGAAATGTTGTCTTGAATCCCAGACCTGCAAAGTGGCCTAATGAACATGAGCCAGGGACTATAAATCAAGTAGTCCAGTAAAAAAAAAAAAAAAGCAATGGTTGTTATTTTCCTTCTCAAACTTACATCCCATTTGTTCCATAGCACCAGACGCTCCTGTTGACCATGAAGTGGAGGAGGTGGGAGAAACGTCCATGGTGATCAGCTGGGAAAAACCACTGGCTCCCATCACTGGTATGTTACGACAGATTTCACAGCCAAAATCTATCGTCATTCTGTTGCTAATTAAGACCAATACATATTCATCTGTGACAGTCCCGTACGCACATGAACCATATTTTCTTTTCCTCCATGCAGGCTATCGTGTCGTCTACACGCCATCACTGGAAGGTGAAAGCACGGAGCTGACTCTCCCCGACACGGCTACATCTGTGACTCTCAGTGACCTTCGACCTGGGAAGCTGTACAACATCAGTATCTACTCTGTGGAGGACAGCCTGGAGAGCGAGCCTATCTTTGTACAAGTCAACACTGCTGGAGATCCACTGCCAGGTAAAAAGTGGCGATGTGTGGAAAAAAAGGGGAACCTCATTGTTATTGTGTGTGTTAGAGAATGAGTGAGACGGAGTGAGAAAGAGAGATTTTCAGGCGTAGTTAACACCACTTGGATGGATGCCTGAAGAAGCAATCTCTATTATCTGGGTGCTTTTTCTTTTTTGAATTCCACACTTGCTTCCATATGTTTATATGGAGGTTTTAGTTGCTTTTGTTTAATCTCTACCGCCAGTTTAAACCTTTGTCTGTGTACTGGTACAACCTGTTAAGAGACACTGTATACCTACAAAGACGTAAGTGTTATGGGCTAATATTTACCTAAACACTAGTTTTGGTTAAGTTTTGGTTTAAAAAGCAACTCTTAAGAGATTGAAATGCATCTCTTGAGTGAAAATTGCTGGCAATATGAAAGTACCCACAACCCTCCAGATACTATGAAAATGATAAGCCCAAAGAGAGAGATAGTAATATGCTATATTCTGTCAAGAAAATATCCTTAGTTGATTTTGTGTCCCCTCCCTGCTCTGCTGTATGTTCATGTGTCGTAATGTCGTCATAAGGGCACCCTCCAGAACGCTGCTAGTCATCCTGTAGCCTAGTCACTGATCTATGTGGAAGTTTCTAATTCCTAATACTGTAAGGACAGAGTTTTCCAATGGAAAGTGAAGTCATTGAGTTCACAGCTGTTCCACTCTTATTCTGCTTGACTGTAGTTATGTAAAACTTTTCAGTCTGCCAGGTCGAACATGCTGTTAGGCCAGATGAGCAGATGCTGGAAAAGAATATGTGTGTGCGTGTGTTTGTTTGTACGGTCTGTGTGATGGAATAGAGATACATGACCTAGATGAGACTGAAAGTGTTTGCTGCCATCTTCGGACAGACAAGTGAACCCCTCTCTGTAGATGTACAGTATGATAAATGGACATAGGCTCGTTTTTTTCCTCTCCTTTTATTGTCTCGTCAAGACAAATATCTCGCTCCTCTCTTTCTTTGCACTCTTAGGAACTCTTCTTTACTGCTGTGTGTTATTTAAACATGCTGGTGTGTGTCCTACCATCCATCCTGTCCAGTATTTGATTTGATTTTGGACTTTCCTTGCAGAGATTGTGTTAATACAATCTGCAATATGAAAGCCAATGCATTGATTGATAGAATGATGTATCAAAGAGCTATTATTAAATTGTGTTTTTTAATCACCTGCAAGATAAAAACCCAGCCATTAGGTCATTGAACTGAATTGAATTCCTACATACTTTATCATGTTTAGCATATAATATTTAAAATATGACCCAATGAGTCTGTTAATGGTGTAAGAGGCATCAGCTTTTCTGTTACACAGTAAGGGACTAAGTTGTTTCCCTAAATAGACACTCAATTTTTTTGTTTTTTTCCCCCGTCAACAGAAGAAGTCCCCTCTCCCACTGACCTGCAGTTCTTCGAGGTGTCAGATAAAAAAATCGTTCTGACCTGGACCGGCCCATCCGGCGCCGTGTCCGGTTACCGGCTCACCGCCGTCCCCGTCGATGAGTCTGGTTCTCCACAGAGGGAGATGACTCTGCCCATGAGTCAAAACTCCTACATTGAAGTGTCACAGCTCACGCCTGGAACACTGTACCGCTTCCACGTCTACACCATTCACAATGGAGAGGAGAGTTTACCACTTATTGGGGAGCAAACCACTAGTGAGTATGACGGATGCCTTCAGTCTCTGCTAGTTGATTTTTATACCACAGTGAAATGAATTGAAACTAGTGCCTTTGTCGATGGTTTGAAATGTCTGGAATGCTCTGGAAAATGGTTATCTGTGAGGTATAATATATGTGATTTTAACAAAATGAGCTAAATCAACTTCTACCACTACGGTCTTTAAAACCAAATGTTTCCTTCTACAAATCAATCATTCCACATCTAACAGTGTGTAATCATTTCTTTTTTTTTTAGAGCCTGATGCTCCAACAGATATCCATTTCTCCAATGTGACTGAGGACAGTGCCATGATGTTTTGGTATGCCCCTCGTGCCAAAATCACTGGCTACCGTCTCTTCCTCACCATTGAGGGCTCTAACCCCAAGCAGCTGCGCCTGCCTGCCCGCTTTTCTCAGTACACCATCCTCAACCTGAAGCCTGACACCGAGTACACCGCTACGCTACATGCAGAGCAGGAGAATACACTGAGTGAAGGAGAGAGCGCTGTATTCACCACTAGTGAGTGTCTGGTGCATAGACAAATGAGTATAAAGCTGTGTGGTCACTGTGTATATGCTCAAAAGCTGCATTTCACACTGGTGCTTATATCTTGACATACCATGACCCCAAAAACTGATCAGAACACACTTTTACTCTCCTTGTGTTTGTAGCTCTGCCGATGGGCAACGCTCCTCATTTCAGCACTGATGTGACTGACACCTCCATTATCATCTCCTGGACTCCAGTTCCCCACATTGAATACAAGGTAAACTCTCTGCTAATATATAACATACAACATGTTTTAATATCCCACCATCCAGAAATGTATAAATCTGACTTTTCCCTTAAAATGAACAACTGGATTGTCTGATTGTCTGCAGATGTAAATGGTTTCCTTTCCGTTTGCTGTGGAAAGTTCAATGTAGGCCCCTTTGGAGTTAGATAACACGGGAACTACAGACCTCAGGGTTCAAATCTGATTGGTCAGAGTATGTCACACCAGAGTTGAGAATGTTCTACTGGCTTACATGTTCTTGGGAAAACATTGACCTCTGGCCTTTACCTCCTGTACCCCACAGTCCATGTCCCGCTCTCTGCCGTCTCTCTGACACTGTGTGCATTTATCTTTCAGTTGACGGTGCGTCCTAGTCAGGGCGGAGAAGCCCCCAGAGATGTGACCTCTGACTCTGGAAGTATTTACGTTTCTGGTCTGACTCCGGGAGTGGAGTACACCTACAGCGTCCAGCCTGTTATAAACGGCCATGAGCAGGGAACCCCAATCACACGCCGTGTTATCACACGTAAGAATAAACCAATGACCTTTTTATTCTTATCTGTTCTCTTAATCGCCTGATGTTTTGTTTGTTCCACCAACATGTCTTCTTTTTAATTATTTTAAACGCTCCTTCTCCTCTGAAACCTGATTTCTTCTCCGTTTCCAGCTCTGTCTCCTCCTACTGATCTGAACCTGGAGTCTAACCCAGGCACCGGAGACCTCACAGTCCAATGGAACGGAGCCAGTACACCAGGTACACACACATACCCAGATGTGCTTGAAACATAAAGGATAAAGCCATACTTAACACTTTAAATCAATCAATCTAAACAGCTTAAAATTATGCCTCTTTTGTGTGCTTTTTTCATGAAATCAATCAATCTGTCAGTGAGCTACAGTCCAGTTTTATTGAAACCACTCTTGGCTGTGACATTTGCAAAATGTCATTGAAGTGCCAAAGTATAAATGTCAGCATGTTATTGTTCCTCATTGATGCATCATTTCTTCTTCTCATTTTCCACGCCATTTAAATCTTCCTTTTTTTTTTACCTCTCTAAGACATCACTGGCTACAGAGTGACATGCACCCCCACCAATGGGCAGCAAGGAAACAGTTTGGAGGAGTTTGTGGAGGCTGGACAGAACTCCTGCACCCTGGAGAATCTCAGTCCAGGAGTGGAATACAACGTCAGTGTTGTTACTGTTAAGGATGACATGGAGAGCACTCCCATATCAACTATCATTACACCAGGTGAGTGAGAGGACAGCCCATAATCCTGGTGTTTTAATGGGTTTTTTTGGGACAATGAGGTATGGATATTTAACATGCGAAAGCAAAATGAATCAGAATTTCAGGGCATCTGGTCTGATTCTCATGCTAATTGAATAGGGAAATGTTTGTGTATCAATAATATATTCTGTTGAAAGTAAATATGTTAAAATAACACAATTTCTTTCAACATTTAACATATACTACTGTGTTAGCATCACTGCTCTAACTTAGCAACAGCAGCTAAAGGACTGTCCAAAACAGAAATAGGACTGTTTTGCAACACTAATGCTATTTTGCCAGTGTGTATATTCCAAATTATCAATGGAGTCGTTTCATTGAATAACAGATGAAACCTCACTAGATGGTAATATATACCAGGAAAAGCATCTTTGCATTAACTCTTCCATTGGTGTGATATGTTAAATATCTCACCCTACTGGAAGGAGACAGTTTCCAATGCTTGCCCTGACCACTGCTCCTGTCTCTTTGTTGTCTTTTGGTTTCCTCTTTCTGGCCCTTATGTCCAACCTCTTCCCTTCACCTCCGCCTGTCATTTGTTTGGTGTTCCTGTTGTCTTCTCTCTTTACTTTCTCCTCCCTTTCCCTCCAATCCTCTATCCACCTACCCAGAAGTCCCAAAGCTCACAGACCTCACCTTCAGGGACGTGAGCGACACCACCATCAGTCTCCGCTGGTCACCGCTCAACACCACAACCATCACTGGTTACAGGATCACGGTGGTGGCAGCCGGCGAGAGCGTACCCATCTTTGAAGACCTGGTTCTGCCGACGACCGGACAATATACTGTCTACGGACTGGAACCTGGTATCGACTATGACATCAGTGTGATCACCGTGACGGAGAACGGCGAGAGCGAGCCCACCACAGTCACTCAGCAGACCTGTAAGATCCACTGAACCAAAGAAATCTTCTTTTACTACTAATATCATCAACAATACATGCATGTTCTTATTGGAGGAGCCATTCAGTCTTAAATAAGACTAATAAAAGTATACTTTAGGCAGATAGATAGTGTGACCTCAGTTGCTAGGGAGGGAAAGTCACAAATCACATTGTGTGTGTTGACTTATATAATGTAATAAGGTTCTTGTTAACCTGAAGACATAACTCTTTAAAGGAAACCTCTTAAGTTGCTGATGTCAGTTTAATATTCCTCTGTGTGTATGTGAGGACCATCTGGTTTTAGTTTTCAGGGTTTAATCAAACTGAGGCTCATTTTGCCCCCCCGATGCACACGCTGCTTGTTCTCTAACTTTAAAGATGTCGTAAAACTTCAGATGGATTTACACTGACACACACACACAGACACACACACACACACACACACACACACACACACACACACACACACACACACACACACACACACACACACACACACACACACACACACACACATACATAAAACACAGACTCGTCCTTTAAAAAGTGTGAAATATTTTCTTGTTTCTCCTTCTTCATATCTATTTCCTCCCATATTTCCCTCCTACCTCTTTTATATAACTACCACAATTCTCTGGCCCAATTTTTTACTCTGCACCACTTATACCTTTTGAACACACTCTGAATTAAGCTGCTCTCTCTTTCCCATAGCTGTACCAGCACCTACTGATATGGGCTTTGGCCAGATTGGGCCAGACAGTATGCAAGTCACCTGGGTCGCTCCCGTTGTCCCCAACACAGCTGACCTCAGCAGCTTCCTCATCAGGTACGAGAAGAAACATAAAATGCCTTTGAAGCTCAGTATTTGTTTATTTCTGATTCAGGTTTTATCTTGAGGACACACTGGTTTTAGCGCACCCCCATGTAAAAGACAACACCAATGACTCCTCTCTGTTGGTCTCCTTATTATTCAGGTATCATCCCATTGATGATGAAGATGACATTACAGAAACCAGCGCAGACGGGAAGAGTAACAACGTAGTGCTAAGAAGTAAGTTACAGCCAAAAAACTAAAAAATCACAGCAATGCACAGGCAGAGAGAAGGACGGCATTTGTATTTATGACTTCTTCACTGTCCACAGACTTGCTGCCTAACACAGAGTATCTGGTGAGCGTGGTGTGTGTGTATGAGCAGAGAGAGAGCTCGCCCCTCGTCGGCACCCAGAAAACAGGTTAGTCTAACATCATCTCATTTAAGAACAGGGGTAAATCAGTCCCGAAATCCAGAAATCACAAATTAAACTGCTTCTTTTTCATGGTGCAAATGCTATGAATGTTATTATTTAGGTAATCTTTTCAGAAAACAGTTTCATGACCTCCATGCATCCTTCTCTTTATCTCCCAACCTTTTATTTTCAGCTCTGGATTCCCCAGTTGGCCTGCGGTTCTCTGAGATCTTCACCAACTCCTTTACCATCCACTGGCTCGCTCCCCAGAGCAAGATCACAGGTTACCGCATCCGTTACCAGATGGTCAGCGGCGGGAGGTCCAAGGACGAGAGGCTGCCCCCATCCAGGAACCACTTCACCCTGACAGGACTCACTGCTGACACAGAGTACCTGGTCAACATCTACTCAGTGAGCGGGGCCCAAGAGAGCCTGCCGCTCAGCGGGAAGCAGAAGACAAGTATGTAATCCTTATTAAATACTTTGTTTCCTCCAGTTACTTACCATGTTCTCATCATTGTCATCATGTTGTTCATTAATGTTCACTCTCTCTCTCTCCAGTCTCTGATGCTCCCACAGACCTGGAAGTCCTCGACTCCTCCCCCACCAGCATCACCGTCCGCTGGGACGCCCCACCTGTCACTGTGCGCTACTACAGGATCACTCATGGAGAGAGTGGTGAGCTAGCATTAATGGTTTAAGATGCAATTCTTTTTTTTTTGCCGGGAAACAGTAATTCTCTGATTGTATTTGTTTATTTATTATGGATTTTTTTTTTTTGCAGTTCGAGTTTCCTGTCACTGAACCGTTCATCAGTCTCTTGCGTATTCAAATATTGCTTTCTCAAACATTAATCACATTATCATTCTTTATCCAGGAGGTCACAGTAATCCCAAGGAGTTCACAGTGCCTGGCTCTCAGTCCACTGTCACCATCAATAACCTGAAGCCTGGTACCGACTACACCGTCACTGTCTACGCTGTGACTGGTAGAGGAGACAGCCCCGCCTCCAGCACCCCAATCTATGTCATGCACAAGACAGGTACACTCTCTCTGAGAGACATAAAACAGTTAGTTATTATCCTGCTTCCCCATATTTCCACTCACAGTCTTCATCTCTTCTTCCTCCTCCTCTAGGCGTTGAATCCCCCTCTGAAATGGAGGTGATGGAGGTGAATGACAACAGTGTCACAGTGAAGTGGAGCCCTGCCCAGGGCCCAATCAAGGGATACAGGGTGACTGGGGTCCCCAGAAATGGACAAGGGCAGTCTTTCACTGAGGTGGTGGCTCCAGGTACGGTGTTTGACCAAATACTCCAGTATTTAGTCTTTATCACTATTTTGAAGTTGACTAGATTTTAATTTGTTCTTCTTTCTTAGTTTAGGAAAGTATGAAGCTAAACTAACGTCTCTTTCGTCCCTGTTTTTCTTTTCTTTTCCAGACCAGACAGAGATTACTTTCTCAGGACTGATGCCCACAGTAGAGTACGTTTTGAGTGTATATGCTCTTGGACAAGATGGAGAGAGCTCTCCAGTGGTGGTGAATGCTTTAACAAGTAAGGGTGTACACTTTCTTGAAAAACATTTGTGAAATATTGTTAACCAAAATTGCATATAATAAAAAACTTCTCTAACCCCACTACCTTGCCACCTTTCTCTCTGCTCTCATTTTTTTTTTTAGATGTAGACCGTCCAAAGGACCTGACCTTCTCAGACATCGACTCCACCTCACTGCGGATCACCTGGGACAGTCCTGAGGGAATCGTCACCTCTTACCGGGTCTTGTATTCCAGTTCGGAGGAGGGTGAGAGAGAGCTGCGCCCTGCTCCTCGAGGAGATGCCGAGTCTACTGTTATCCATGGTCTGCAACCCGGCACTGAATACACAGTGAAGGTCATTGCTGTGCATGATGACACAGCCAGCACACCACTGGTCGGGACACAAGCTACAGGTATGGAAGGAAATAAGCGTTTAGATGTTCTATATTAAAAGTAAAAAAATTGATACAGATAAGAAAAGTGAAAGCTAAAGTGAGCATATTATATAAGGTAAAATTCCTTTTATGAGCACCTCCCTCTGCTAATACTGTGAGTACTGTCTCCATTTAACCCTCGTTTTATCTTCTTCCCCCCCACAGCCATCTCACCCCCCACCAACCTCCAGTTCTCCCAGGTTAGCCCTACCTCTTTCACCATGCGCTGGGCTGTGCCGGGTCAGGAAAACCGACTAAATGGCCTAACGGGCCTCACAGGCTACCGTGTGGTGGTTAACCCAAAGAACAAAAGCGGACCTACCAAGGAGATCAACTTGGCCCCAGATACCACACAGGCTCACATCTCTGGCCTCATGGTGAGTGTGGCTCTGTGAGTCTGAACCAAGGACTATAATTTAGTGCAGTACCTTCTACATTAACAGCAATTTTAATCTAGTTTACAGGAGGTCTCCACCTTCCAGATACCCATTGGTTTCCATCTATTTTATTAGTTATTAGAGTATGAAAATGGACTTAAAGAGACGTCCATTACATTGAATTTTATCCTTTGCAACAAAAGCAGAACTAAGAAAAAATGTGCAGGGTTTTCAAAATGTGATTCATAGGCAGATTTACATACCTGTGGGCACACATGCATACACATGCACAAACAGTTATGATTGTAGCTGCAGACAGTATACTTCAACTGCATAAACTGTGAGAGACTAAAGGGTCTTTTTCTCCATCTCCCTTAGATTGCAACGGCATATGAAATCCATGTTTATGCCTTGAAAAACTCTCTGACCAGCAGGCCAGTCCAAGGAGAGGTCACCACCCTGGAGAGTGAGTTTGTAACTCATGAATTGTGAAATTCTGAATAATGAATGGAATGTTTTGATGCATGAAAACAGAGCGATGGCATTCTTGTGTTGTGCAAAGCGAGCTTATCCCAAACTAAAAAAAATATACACTCTCTCACTCCCGGTTTTGTTTGTTCTCACCCTCACTTTCTCTCTCTTTCCTCAACTACCTGAAGATATCAGCCCCCCTCGTCGCGTACGTATCTCCGACGTTAACGACTCTTCCATCACCCTGACATGGCGCTCCAAGACAGAAACCATCTCTGGCTTCCTGGTTGAGGCCACTCCCACCACCTCCTCTTCAGGCTACATACCAATCCAAAAGACCACCGGCCCTGACTCGCGCTCCTTCGTTATTACAGGTACACAGATATGAGAATGTACAAGCATGCACAAAGATGTAGTGTAAGAATATTTTTCATAATTCATCATAACGTCAGATATCTTGTGTTACAACACAAAAGCTCACAAAACTTTCACTCTTTCTTCACTTCAGGTCTGGAGCCAGGCACCAATTACAAGATCAACATCTATACACTGAAAGGAAACGGACGCAGCGCACCTCTCACACTCACTGCCACCACAGGTAACCATTCATTTATATCCTACAGCGTCAGTCAAGAGTAGTACATTACTATAAGTGTGAAATGTTACATCTTTGTCGTGACGGTAAGAAACATAATATTGGTAACAACAAAATACTTTATCAATGTGGGATACGTTCCAGTATTTATTCAGGGAAATGAAGATAGCAGCTTGAGTTTTTACGAGTATTGAGTTTCCTTTCTGTCTCTTCCAGCCAAACCCGTGGTCATGCCGCCCAACAACATCCGCTTTACCTCCCTGAACCCCAACAGCATCGCTTTCACCTGGGAGCCATCACGCAGCCCAGGGGTTACTGGGTATTATGTCACCTATGATGAGGCCGGGGCTCTGCCTCGAGAGGTTATCCCCAGACCCCATGCAGGCCAGAGCTACGCCATTATCAATGGTGAGCGTGGAGCATGAGATTTACTGTACACTGACAGAATAGAACCTACGTACATGCCAATGCAGTGATTATAAATTGTGGCAAACAACAATTGATCATAACTTTTTGTGTATTTGTTGTGTTTGTGGATAGGTCTGAAGCCAGGAACCGAGTATGTCATTAAGATTGTCGCGCTGCAGAATTCTTTGAGAAGCACACCTCTAGTGGGAAAAGCCAGAACACGTAAGTAAACCCATGATCCACCTGCTAGCACCAATGGACCCTGCTAACTTTAGCTCTTTATCTTTGACATTTTTTTTCTTTTTATTTCAGTGAAGTTTACTCCTTTGTTGAAAATCATAAGGACATTTTTAGTCATTCTATTCTACATTCAGATGTCATTTTTGAGAAACAGGGCATTGACGAAAACGTTATCCCTGTCATCCTTTCATCTTAGATTATGATATACTGGTGCTGTAGTATAAAAACTACATGCTATCTAATTCTGCTCACAAAAGTGTTCATAACACTATAAAATTCGACCTTTTATATTAGCCACATTCAGGGATTGTGCTAAGAATTGCACTAAATAGTTGAGGTAATCTTGTGTCTCATCTGGAGGAGGGAACTTGGTCTGGTTATGCTTCTTTGTCATGATTGTTGCAATGAAGAATACCTTCTCTTACAGACGCTTTTAGTTGTTTTTTTCTCCTGTAACTTGTTTTAAAGCCATAACCGCACAAATTGTTTCTGTAAGATGCAATTGCCACATATTAACTATTGCTATATGTTTGAGAGCTATGCACTGCTGCCCTCTACTGGCTTTCTTGTCTAACTGCTGCTCATGTAGAATAACAGCCTATAGCCCCTGACATTGATTGTCATTTATATTCTTCCATAATAAACACTGATGTTAAGATGTCGAAAATCCCTCATGGGAAAATCTACACTTCGGACACTTCTTTCGTCAAAATGGGCTGCAACTAACCAGCTGGAGTAATCTCAAACCACAAATCTATGTTTCATAATAACATTACCATAGCTAGTAAAGACTATTCAGCAAACCCATTCGGAGCAAAACATTTCATTTTAATTACATCCACCTAAAAGGGCCCTGTTAACAACTATACAACCAACAAAGTTTGGAATGTAAACATTGGAATCAAATATATGAAATATCTGGGCTTTTCACACTGAAAATCTTTGTTATATTTCAGTTTTCCTCTTGAAAAGTATTTTAGAACTATTCAAAGACAGCCAGCTTTTAATGGGTTTCCCCAGCATCACAGTGGAAACACAAGCATCTTGTGTTTTTACCTGCTGAAAGTCCAGCTAGTGGATCTGTACATTTGCTTTGCCCTGCTTGCTTATAACAGCTAGCATACATACTGTATGTCTCCTCTCCAACAGAGCCGGCTCTGGATCATCAGCTGTTGGTCCCCGAGCTGCCTCAGCTTCCTGTTCCTCACCGACCCACCACCGACATCCTGGATGTTCCAGAGTCCTTCGATGACAAGATGTAAGAACCTGAATGATCATACTAAAACTATTGATTTACAACAAAAAGACCAAAAAGAGAGAAACTGTGCTTTTGAACTTCATTCGTTCATGTTCCCATTTGTATCTCCTGTTGTTATTCTTTCCTCAACCCTCTCTTTTTTTTCTGTGTGCAGTTTTGACACCAACCATGTTCACTTGGCTGGTACTAGTGGCCAGAACCAACCAGGCCAGCAGGGCCAGCACATCTATACTGAGTACCAGAACCTAGGCCCTAATAACGGACTTCATGGCCCCTTCAGTGGATCCAGAGAAGGCCAGAGACCGACTCTCAGAGAACCTCTGATCTATATTCCTGTAGCAGGCCCTGATGGAAACAGAGTACCCTTGGTCAAGGTGTGTAAGACTCAAAATATCTGTGAATCTGATGTGAAAATGTTATTTCAATCCACTATTATTTAGATTTCGATTATCTTAAGTTTAACTCTTCAGTTCATGATAAGAAGCTGTTCTTTAATTCAGAAATATAGAACTTAAACAGTAGCTTAACGGCAGGGTGCTGTCAATCCATATTTAACATAAAAGTGTAAATGTGACATTTTGATGGTTTATGACTCAACATTATCTCCGTACTGTACCTCTTTGATCCTGTAGGTGAGCGATGGTCCCCTGCCAGGTCTTGCGTTTGGTTTCCCTGACAATGAAACAGATTTACCCCAAGAAGCACGGACAATCACAACCATCTCCTGGTCTGGCATTCCTCACACTTCAGAGTACGAGGTGTCCTGTAATCCTATTACACACCTGGAGGAAAGAGGCTTTCAGGTACACGCACACACATTGTCTCTCACAGACATACACACATATATATTTACCGCTGGAGATGTAAGAACCACTTTTTAACTTGCTCTTCCTCCATATAGATGCGTCTTCCTGGCACCTCCAACAGTGCCACACTGATTGGATTGACATCCGGAGCTTCCTATAACGTCGTAGTAGAGGCCATGAGGGGCGGGACTAAAGAGAAGGTTTTGGAGGAAGTCGTAACCGTTGGCAATGCTGGTACAGTAGACCACACTTGACATTGACAATAAAGTTTGATATGTTTAAAGTGTAATATGCATTACTAAGTTGCACATGTATGGACAAATATTAATTATTTATACAATATTTCAACATGAAAAGTAAATGTATAGAGACACTGTAATGTCAATGTATAAATGTGAAGAATTTTATAAATGTAACATTTAAATCAAATGATGGAGCATATTGTGTGTATAATCTGTTTGAGTCAAGGCAAACCACATCTGTTGGTTCCATTTTAATAATTTTTTTATTTATCCATCCTTTAGTTCCAGGTGAAATCCCCATTTCCGGCAACCGGGATGTGTGTTACGACACATTCACACAGACGTACCACGAGTTGGGCTCAGAGTGGGAGCGCATGTCTGAGACGGGCTTCAAGCTGTGGTGCCGCTGCCTTGGGCTCGGCAGTGGCCATTTTAGATGTGATTCATCCAGTGAGTGGCTTAATAACCCCCATCCCAGCATGCTTTGCAAACGCCCCGCAACACACCATGGAATTACACATCAAATAATTCTATGTGATTTACGCAAGAGGAATTTATAAGACAAAATGAATATGTTACTGATAAGAACTGAAAAGACTTGTTGGAGTTATGTGCTACAGAAAACAATGAATACATTTTTGTATTATACACTTTATAAATTCCTTAGCTACCGTTGAAAAGCCATAGAATTTCACAGTTCTATGTGCAGCAACACGCAGTAATAAAATGATGGCATGGGCAGCCTTTGCAGTGTATGTATCTGTGTGTAGTCTGCCCATGTTGGTCACTCCGCTCTGCCTCTGTGAACTGTGAAGACCTCACACACAGCAGAAAGCTAAGTATTCTTAGTGTTCTTTGTATTGTCCATAGAGCTAACACGACAATACAAGAAACTGAGATCACCATCCATACGCATAAGTCCAATGTCATTTTGCTGTCTGTATGTCTATGCGTGTGTCCCCCCACTGGGACAATGTATTCAACTGGGAACCAGTAAAACCCACTGGGGCTCTGTCTAATTTAAAGGATGTGATAATGTGTTGTTGTTTGATATACAAATGTATTTTGCAGATTATGTTTTTTGAAAATCAGTTTTTGTGAATCTTTACCTGCGGTGTGAAGAGAAAAAGTTTGCTCTTGGGAATTGTTGTTTGGGTGTCACTCACTTTTTGCTTCTCCCCATCTCTTCCATTTTGAATCCAACCTTCCACCTTCTCCATGCCGTCCTCTTGCATTTCTTTTCTCACTCCCTTGCTAATTTGATCTTCTCTTTTGCTTTCTCTCTCTCTCATGCTACATCTTTGCCCGCCTTCAGAGTGGTGTCATGACAACAATAATAACTACCGCGTCGGCGAGAAGTGGGATCGCCAGGCTGAGAACGGTCACATGATGAGCTGCACCTGCCTGGGCAACGGCAAGGGAGAATTCAAATGTGAACCCCGTAAGTAAAGACTGGTGCACACGTACACAAGTAATCCTAAACTCCCTGTTATGCCAGGCCTGAGGTATTGTGATACAGGACAATTGAGAAATAGAAAAATTTAAAAAAATTCTGATCTTTAATATGTAACTCTCACCCTCCAGATGAGTCGACATGTTATGACGATGGGAAAATGTACCAGGTGGGAAACCAGTGGCAGAAGGAATACCTGGGCGCCATCTGTACGTGTACCTGCTATGGAGGACAACAGGTGTGTAACACTGTGTGTGTGCGTGTGTGTGGTGTGTGTGTGTGTGTGTGCGCACAAACATATTCACTGCTGCTTCATGGGTAATGTGTACTACCATCAGAACTGCTTTATGTGTTTGTGCGTGTGCTTCATCCTCTCCCTCCTCCTCTTCAGGGCTGGCGTTGTGAGAACTGCAGAAGGCCTGGAGGACCGACCGATGTGGACGCTGACCTCCTTCAACCTGTTCATTCAGATGTCTTCGACCGTTACAGAGAAAACGCTCTACGCAAACTGGTCAGTGTCTCACTTTAAGTTTTACTACTAATATTCTGCTCTAAAATAAAGAAAAAAAATACATAAATTATTATTACAATTTAGCAACAAATATAAACACACTGTAGACATACTCAAACTAATTGATTTGAATAGGACTTTGTTTCATTCATCTCCACTGACCCCTCCACTTTACATATGGATTTCCACTTAGACATGTTTAGATAAACCAGGTATTGTTGAATTTAAGTGGTCACATTTTTTATCTACTCACCCTTTTCAATTGAGCCTGTTACATAAGCATTAGGTATTCAATTCAGCATAGTTTCGGTGATCTGTCTTTTTTTATTTTATTTAAACACTCACAAAATTGTGTGTAAATTTACATTTCTGATCATTTTTACTGCCATTTTATATTATCTTGAAAGGTTAAGCCAGCCATTTCAAACTGACTAAATCACAACTTATTTTTATGCGTGTGTTATTGAAAACATAGAAACGTTTTAAGAACTTTTTAAACGAGACCAAATTAATGCATTTAGGCGGCTATCTCATTCTATGATATCTTCAATAAAACAAACAGAATGTATGCTTTCTTATTATATTCAATGATATAAATAGATTACAAATATCGGTACAATATTAACATTTAAGCTCCCTCATGTGGCTCAAAGGTTTACTGCAGAGATAAATGTTAAATAAAAGACCATGAAAGATATTTGGATAACCAAATAAAATGTCCTCTATCCCACCTGTGGGTCCCGAACTAATCTTTAAGATCCAGTCAAAACTAATAAAACATCTCTTCTCCCTTTTCTGCTCTCCAGAACATCCAGTGTCCGATTGAATGTTTGAGGCCGGAGCTGCTTGCAGACGCTCAGCAGCCCTTGGAGTAGAGAAGAGGGGAAATGCGAGTAAAGGAGGATGAAGAAGTGAGACCCCTTACAGCGTTGATACCACTTCAAGAAGGAAGCCTCCTCCTGTTTTCATTACAAGAAGACATTTCCATCAGACCTTTGCCTTAAAGGTTTCCCCTCACCAAATTTAAGTGCCTTAACAAGACTTTTCTACACCAACCTCTGTGCCTTTTCAAAGATCTGTTCAACTTTTCACGTTGGTTGTGGTCCTTTCTTCTTCAGTAGAAAAAAAAAGGATTTCTTCATCCAAGGATTTTTTTCACATCAATCTAGAGCACAAATCCTGCTGCTTTATCACCTCAAACTTGCCTACCCCCAAACAAACTGTTGACACACTCACACATACCACATGCAGTGTTGTTCGGTATTTTAACTGTTGGGTGTTTTCAAGGGTATTTCCAAAAAATATATTTTAAAACATTCCATGACCAATAATTTCCTTTGACCAAGACAAAACAAACCAAATGTATCTGATTTTATATTATGATGTTCCCTGATAACTGTATTTTTGTGTCACTGTGACTAATGAATATTCAGAAAATAATAATGGTACAATGCATCTTTTGGTTCTTTTAGATTTTCTAAAGAGTGTGAGATTATTGCAAACAAACTCCATAGCCATACAGTATTTTTTACGGTTGTCCTGTCTCAGCTTGAGCGTCAGATATGACATCACAGTTAAAGTCAGATTTTTATTAGACAGTTTTTATTAACTTGAATCAACATTCTTTGGAATGGAGATTACAGTTGTAAAAGCTTTACAGTACTGAAAGTGTCCTTTCTGCCTCTCCGCCATCAGTGTCCTGCTATTTAGATGAGCAGAGCAACAGGTCACTAAGAGTTCTCTTAACATTACAAGATTACAAGATGACAAAATCAAAACAACAAATTTTCCTTAAAAAGATAAGCACTGTTACTTTTGAGTTGGTATTACAAAACGTTGCCTTGCTATTATTTCAGCATAGGCTCTTGTCAACATGTAGATGTGATTCTCTGATCTGTAGTGTGGATATTTTAAAAGTACATAAGGTTTAGCACCTATGAAATCTATAAAGCAAAAGCAGACTGACCAAAAATAAAACTGTTATTTCAACAAAAAATAAAAGTTTATTTCCAAGTGAAATGCCTTTCAATTACATACATGTTTGTATTTTTAGTTTATTTTTTAATTCATTTCTTTTATTTATCCCTTTTATTCAGGCATTTTGTTTAATGCTTTTTTGGGGTGTACACTTTATTTTTGATTAACTTGTTTTTATATTGTTGCCAAAATCTGAACTACTGTGGACTGAATCTTTTTAATAAACTGAAAAAAACAACCCAAATGGCTGTTTGTTTGTTTGTTTTTTGTCAGGGGGAATGAGTATTTTCCACATTAATTATGTTAAGTGAAGCTGATATACAGACTTGTGTTTTGTACAGGTGTACAAGAAACAGGCTGTGTTTTTTGTATGAACTGAAATGATTAACAGAGAAAATGTTAGAGAAATATAAGGCGATAATAACCTGTAACAACCACATACATTAATACGATATAAAATAAGGATTTTAACCATCTTTCGATTCCACAAGCCATTGAAATGTGGAAGGACTGCGCTTTTATTCTGAAAAGCAAAACCCTAAACCGGAACTCCCACTCCCCTGTGGAAGCTCTGATTGGTTCAGCCTCATTTCCGGTTTACGTGTCTCTCCTTCAGAATATAATTGCGGGAAATCGTTCTTGTGTATATCTTTCACAATAAAAACTTAAATTAATGGTAGTGCCAGAAAGATAACACATGTTCATACATCATCTGATGTTCCTTCCTAATTGTCAACAATTAGGGACTACCTTTAAAGGATTGTTTATACCTTTAAAGGATTGTTTATATTGTTTTAAACTAGCACTAACTCTTTCACCCTTTCATGAATGAATTATGACAACCTCAGTCATGAGTGTTTTTATTGCTCTTTAGGCATGAAAAACAAGATTTGAACTTTATTTTTTTTTAATCCATCTTTTTTAAAGATATTTGTACATGTCCACTCAGGTGGACAGCATGCGTTTTTGTTTTCAACTGAAGAAATATGTATTTAACAAACAAATGAATAAAATGATATATAAAGATGTGAAAACTATAAAATAATATATGTACAGTACCAGTCAAAAGTTTGGACACACCTTCTCATTCAAGGGTTTTTCTTTATTTTTATTTTTTAGATTAATATTGAAGACATCCAAACTATGAAGGAACACAATTATGTGGTAAACAAACAAATGCTCAACAAAACCAGAATATGTTTTATATTTTAGATTCTTCAAAGTAGTTGAATGAGAAGGTGTGTCCAAACTTTTGACTGGTACTGTATATATATATATATATATATATATATGTGTGTGTGTGTGTATATACAGTACCAGTGCTCAACAAACCAGAATATGTTTTATATTTTAGATTCTTCAAAGTAGTTGAATGAGAAGGTGTGTCCAAACTGGTACTGTATTACACACACACACACACATATATATAAATATATATATATATACATATATATAATATAATATATATATATATATACAGTACCAGTTCAACTACTTTGAAGAATCTAAAATATAAAACATATTCTGGTTTGTTGAGCATTTGTTTACCACATAATTCCATATGTGTTCCTTCATAGTTTGGATGTCTTCAATATTAATCTACAATGTAGAAAAAAATATAAAAATAAAGAAAAACCATTGAATGAGAAGGTGTGTCCAAACTTTTGACTGGTACTGTATATACAAAGAAAATGTGCAGACTATCTTTTATGATAATTGGCAAAGCACCCAGGGCACAAAGCCACAAGATGCATATAGAAGAAAACAACATTTGAATAGCTGTCCACTGTAGTGACCTCTATGCATGAAAGGGTTAATGTGCACTTATAACATAAACTGTAGAATAATTCACCTGAACTTATGTCAGAAACACAGGAGAGAGTTTTTTTTTACTATCAATAAAGCCTGTTAAAACACAAAAAAACCCGATGTATTGATCCGATGAGCTAGAAGAATCTGTGTAAAATATTTTAATATATTTAACCTTTGATTTCTACACCTTTAATTATGTTAAAAGTCCATCATTTAAATGCTGTACACTAAAAGACACGTATAAGCTACTGGAACATAGAGAAAACAACATCATACATTTCAGCTGCCTTATTTTATCTGTATTGAAAAGTCATTTACATTTTTACACTTTTAAATTGGGACACAGTTTTGTTTTTAAAAGATTCAAGCACTGATTTCACTTATTTATTTCTACATTGTAGATTAATATTGAAGACATCCAAACTATGAAGGAACACATATGGAATTATGTGGTAAACAAACAAATGCTCAACAAAACCAGAATATGTTTTATATTGTTTCTTTATTGTTTCTTTGATCATCAGACACAATATTCTCTCAGTACTTATTTAGGGTGATGTGCAATGTTCAAGTCAACTTAATAACAGTTTATGTAGAATTCATAAAATAATAATAAAGGACCTAAATAATAATTTAGCTGAACTTCTAGATCTGACAATGTGAGGCGTTGATTGTTAATGCACAAATAAAATACAGTGTATCGAAAAGTATATATCTGTATATATAATATTTCACTTACTGTGGATTCTTTACAGTTTATGTAGAATTCATAAAATAATAATAAAGGACCTAAATAATAATTTAGCTGAACTTCTAGACCTGACAATGTGAGGTGTTGATTGTTAATGCACAAATAAAATACACGGTGCAATACAAATACACTGTGCAATACAATAGTTATAAAAGTTTCTGTCTGTATATATAATATTTCACTTACTGTGGATTCTTTACAGTTTATGTAGAATTCATAAAATAATAATAAAGGACCTAAATAATAATTTAGCTGAACTTATAGACCTGACAATGTGAGGTGTTGATTGTTAATGCACAAATAAAATACAGTGTATCGAAAAGTATGAATGATGCTTTTATTCTGACGAAATCCCACCGGAAGTGTCGTTCTCCCGCGGTACGGAAGCCGCGCAGACCCAGGCTGCAACTTTACACAGAACTTCTGTCGGAGCTCCTCGAAGAACACAGACAGCATGGAGAACGTTTCCACCGAGAGTTTAACCCTGAAGCTGCACGACGTGGACGGGGTGAAGTTCGGGGAGTACAAGCTGAAGAGCGGCCTGCTGACCCCCATATACGTCGACCTGAGGGTCCTCGTGTCGCACCCCGCGCTCATGAACCAGGTAAACACGTGCTGTGCAGTAAAGATCGTTAACTATGAAGAAACACCAGACTGCTGTCTATAATGAAGTGTAACCATTATAACCATTATACCATTTTATATATTATATTTTATATATATATATTTATTATATATATATATATATATATATATATTTATATATATATTATATATATATATATATATATATATATATATTTATTTATATATATATATTTATATATATATATATTTATATATATATATGTATTTATATATATATATGTATTTATATATATATATATGTATTTATATATATATATTTATATATATATATATTTATATATATATATGTATTTATATATATATATTTATATATATATATATGTATTTATATATATATTTATATTTATATGTATTTATATATATGTATTTATATATATATGTATTTATTATATATAGATATTTATATATATATATATTATATATAGATATATATATGTATTTATATATATATATATTATATGTATTTTATATATTTATTTATATGTATTTATATGTATATATATATATCATTATGCACAACCAGCTCAGCTCCCAGTAGACCACATGACACTAAAAACCTCTGCAATACAAATACACTGTGCAATACAATAGTTATAAAAGTTTCTGTCTGTATATATAATATTTCACTTACTGTGGATTCTTTACTGTTTTTTTTTTTTTTTTTTTTTTTTAATTGATCATTTACTTATTTTTGATCTTGTTTTTTTTTTTTTACTATGTCTCTTGTTTGACACTATCCTCTATGCTGCTGTAATCCTGTAAATTAATAAAAGCTTATCTTATCTTATTTTGTAAGATTCCCATAATAAACAATTGACTGAAAGTTGCAGAGTTAAACACCTCTAGAGGTCTCAGAAAAAAATGCATTCCGACTATTAATTAACACCTATTTAATAGGGTTTAAACATAATCATAGACACTAAATGAAAACACATTTAACCTTGCAAGCATGATGGGGAAACTCCATGTTCCTTGATGGTCACTGCCACTATCAGAGAAATAATTTCCCCGTTGTGGGACTAATAAAGGATTGATTATTATTATTATTATTAAAACACATTTAAAGTTATTTTTCTGGTTTTATGTGCAGGTGGCAAGTGTTCTCTACCAGCGTGTGCAAGATGAAGGACTCCAGTTTGACTCTGTGTGTGGGGTTCCATACACAGCTCTGCCTCTGGCCACGATCATCTGTTCTAGACATGAACTGCCCATGCTCATCAGGAGAAAGGAGGCCAAGGACTATGGTGGGTGGCAGAGGAGGGGAGGGGAGGACGGGAGCGAGCTTTATTTACGACACGTTTGAGGGTATTGTCCTAGATGGAAAGAATTGATCCCATTTTGTAGCACTTAAATCAGGATAGTGATATGTATGAAAGCCTAAACTCATTTAAAAAAAAGCAAAAATGTAACTTTCTATTCCATATTATGATATTCTCCCATTAGGACACTTCCTCCTTAGGATACACCATGGAGCCCATGTGGGTTAAAATGGTCACTGGTGCCACAACTCTTATCTGTGATGTTATCGCAAGTCTGTCAAAGACACTAAACAACGGCACCGTCACACCCTGATACACAAAAGGCAACGTGATTGATAGTTAGGATATAGCTAAGTTTTCTAAGGCAACGCAGGAGCAGTTATCTGACCCGTGTGATCGAGAGCTGATTTGCATCCATCAAACATCTCAACTTGCTTTAGATACGTGAACAGTGACCACTGTTTGTTTAAACCTTAATGCAAACCTGTGTGACAACCTTAGACACAGCTCAGGCCACGCAGAGCTGACAAGACGATACGAGAAAAACCACATTCATATTTAAAGTGAAGTTTCTCACTCTCCCCGAGGACAACTATTCAGCTATGAATATGTGATTGAAGCATTTCTTGAGAATCAGCAGAAACGTCTGCTTCACTAGAAGAAGACTTCTCCAAGGCCTTGCGTCAGAGTGAAAGTGAAACGATAAACTCAAGTTTGTTTAGAAAAGGGATCTGATAAGACTCCTTATGTAACCCCCTCTAGGAACCAAGCGTATGGTGGAGGGCTCGTTTCGTGAGGGGGACACGTGTCTGATCATTGAGGACACGGTGACCACCGGCAGCAGCATCCTGGAGACCGCTGAAGTGCTCTACAAAGAGGGACTGAAGGTGCATTATCAGAAGAGATTACAGTGAAGAAGATGATGATATAGCATGGATGCTTTTTGTTTGAATGATCACTGTAAATGTTTTCTAACCCCATTAAGTACTGTAGTAATGTTACCACGGGCAGCAACAGTCTTTAAACCTGACCCCAGTGGGTGTAATCATCTTCTGAATTCTTTCATTTGCTCTAGGTGACCGACGCCGTGGTGCTAATGGACAGAGAGCAAGGCGCAGTAGATATGCTGGCGTCTAAGGGAATCCGGCTCCATCCCATCATCTCCATGTTCAAGCTGCTCGACGTGCTGAAGGCGGCTGAACGCATCGACGCCAAAACCGCCCAGAGCGTCCGCAAGTTCATCCTGGACAATAACACGTTCAGGTACAGTCGCACAGCTCTGGTGAGGATAGTCTGTGTGTGTGTGTGTGTGTGTGTGTGTGTGTGTGTGTGTGTGTGTGTGTGTGTGTGTGTGTGTGTGTGTGTGTGTGTGTGTGTGTGTGTGTGTGTGTGTGTGTGTGTTTAAATGCATATAATAACATTGCAACTTTCCCTTTTTTAGCCCAAAGGATGATAACAGCAATGGGGTCCCTGCCACCAAGAAGGTGTGTGTGGAGAAGAACATGGAGCTGAGCTACGCAGACAGAGCCAAACTACCAAGTATGTAGTTCTTCTGACTTAATCATAAGGCCAGCACTATTATGGTTATGTGTTTAAAAAACTTAACACCAATACTCTCCACTCTCTTGGCCCAGAGGAATCATTTTAGTGTTAAGTTCAAAGCATTTATAAATGTTATTCTTCATTTTTTGTTTTTTGTTCAGGTGGTTTTTGCATTTTTGTTATTAAAGCTCTTCATCCAGCCTCTCCCTCCTCTCGTCTGCAGACGTTCACCCTCTGGCGTCAAAGCTGCTGAAGACCATGGAGGAGAAGCAGTCCAACCTGTGTGTGTCCGCCGATGTGACGAGCAGCGAGGAGCTCCTTCAGCTGGCCGACTCTCTAGGTCCCACCATCTGTATGCTGAAGACCCACGTAGACATCCTGAAGGTCGGAGTGAGACCAGTTTCTATTTTACGAGAACGACAACACCGTCAGGACAATTTATCGAATGCTTTTCTTTTATTTCTGGCTACAGGACTACACAGTGGCCTTCAGCCAGAAACTGCAGGCTTTGGCCGAGAAACACAACTTCCTCATCTTTGAGGATCGCAAGTTTGCTGACATCGGGAACACGGTCAAGCATCAGTATGAAGGTGAGAGGATTTAAATTCACATCTGGGCTCATGTATGAAATACGCCCGTCTTCAAGATGACATTTCAGGAGCTGGTGTTTTTGTTAGAATTTTGAGAGCGTCTCCTTCCTTTTCCCAGGTGGATTGTACCAGATCTCATCTTGGTCCCACATAGTGAACGCCCACGCGGTGCCGGGGCCCGGGGTCGTGAAGGGCCTCAGTGCCGTGGGAAAGCCTCTGGGCCGGGGCTGTTTGCTCATAGCACAGATGAGCTCCCAGGGGTCACTGGCTACTGGTGGATACACACAGGCTGTGGTAAGCATATCTCTGCATTTAAAAAAAAAAAAAAAAAAAAAAAAAAGAAAAGTTTACTCAGAGATATATATATATGGTTCATGGTTACCAGTTTACAGTTCATCTCCATTATCTGTTGTCTTTACAGCTGACGATGGCAGAGGAGCAGTCAGACTTTGTGATTGGGTTTATCTGTGGCTCCAAGATCTCCAAGAGGCCAGAGTTCATCCACATGACCCCTGGAGTGCAGATGAAGGCCGGAGGTAAATTTGAATTAATTCTAAAAATGTATGGATACACCATGATTTTCAAATAGTCACAAAATGATTAAACTTTATTCGTTCATGTGACGTTTATCGTCGTCTCCTAAAAACTGGATTTCTCATCGCCTGGTATAAATGTTACTACCAATAAAATTCACCGAAACTGTCTTCTTTCCACTGTATTTGGTCAAAATAAACCCTTAATTCATCAGATTAGATTTGAAAATGTGCTGGCTCTGGGACACTGTTTTTTTTCCTCTCCTTCTTTCTCTACATGCAGCAGCTGCATCTTAGAAGAATGATTGAATAGTTATAATAGTATAGTATAATAGAATATCAAATAGTATTTTGGCTTGAAATGCCCATTCACAAGTTAACATGTACATATGATTAAAAGGAAACTGAACTCATTGTGTTTTTTGAAATGGCTTTTTACTATACATACATGCATACACATTTGTTTGGATGCATACTTACAGATTCCAACTTCAATTCAATAAATCAATGATGTTCATGCATGTTAGGAGTAGATTTTAGATGCGTTTTGTGTTGTAATGTATTTTCTAGGACAATCGAGGCGAGGCACATGGTATGAAATAGTTTGACTTTTTGATGTTGTTGCTCCTCTTCAACACAAGGAGGAGCTATAGTATAATAAATGATTCCTGGGTGTGCCCCAAAATGCTCTCCTCTTACTCCTCAATAACCTCCCCCTTTTCTCTGTCTCCCCTCCTCACCCATTTCACCCATCCCTCTCTTACAGGTGATGGGCTGGGCCAGCAGTACACCACCCCAGAGGAAGTCCTCTTCAACAAAGGCTCTGATGTCATCATCGTCGGCCGGGGTATCCTGGAGGCCCCTGATAGGCTGAAAGCTGCTGAGTCGTACAGAAAGTCAGGCTGGGAGGCTTACACAAAGAGACTGGGCCAGAGTGGCCAGTAGGAGGTCAGGAGCAGGATCTGCATGGATCTGCAATCTAATTTCAAATTGAACCTGCAACTCTTATGAGGTCTTCTGCTGATGACCTTTTAAGTATTGTCTCTCTTACATTTCCAAAGAACACTAGTGTGCACAAAGTTGTATACATAGAGGTGTATGTAGACATTTGCAGGAGGTACCTGGTATGTGTGGGGAGCCGGACATTTTATTTTTGAACATGTATATATACATGAAAATTTGGATTCAGTCGTATTGATGAACTGCTTAACCTGTGTTCCTCCGATTTCCCTCGTGTCAATAAACCAGGTTTAAACAGATCTGGGGAAAATGTATCAGTATTCCTTTTACATGTCTCATTTCTCCTGTTCAGGTTAAACCATGCCAAGTGAGATTTAAGGTCTGGATTACCTTGAGAATTTTGAAAAAAAATCCTGAAGTCCCCTGAGGATTTGTTTGGTAAAGCAGGATTACAAGGCCTCATTCCTTTTGAGAACGACTACAGCTTCAGTCAGGATGAAGCTGTTCTTTGCCACGAGCACACCATTTCTGTGTATGTGTCATGTAATTGATGCAATACTAGACCACGATTTGCTGTACGAATAGGAGTTGGTTTGGGGTAATACTTTTTATTGGTTTGGTAATTTTTAGGTTGTTATTCAGGGTTTTGTACAAAAATGGATCTCAAGCATCACTTTTCAGAAGATGTCAGAAATACTTATGGCTGCAAGACTTGAAGTCTTGTTAACTCCATACACACATCTCTGCTAATCATGGAGACATTAACTCCAGCTTCACAAAGTAGCAGTATTAGTTTGATTATAAACTTGAACATGCAGATGGCTCATTTTGTAGCAAATGTTTCAAATAATGTTTTGACTACGGTCCTGACTTGACTATATTTTCTGTTCAGGCAACAGTTTAAGTAATGAATTGCATAGGTCAACTACTAAATGATGGCTTTTGATTTTCTTGATTGAATGCTCCAAAGAGAATGTGACAATAAAACGTTGACCGTTTGAACGGTGTTCGGCATGTTTGATGGTTTTTATTTTTTCTCCAACCTTTCTCAACAGCTGCATTTTTTTTGAATATCTCTTTGGATGATGAATGTGTAACCCTTTTAGGGTTTTTTTAATTACAACATGGGGAAATGCTTAATGCAGCCTGGGTGGTCATCACAACTGTCTTGATTAAGTCCAATGTCTGCTGTCCATATTGCTTTTTTTTTCCTAAAGAGATTTAAATTCAGTCACAATGTGACTTGATCAGTGATCCTAGTTTTTCTCCATTGTCTATTGATTGCGTCTCCAAAAAGAGATGTTTTTTTAAGAACCAAACCCAACTTTCAGTTTGTGACACCTCCCTTTAAGAGCAAACAGAATTTGTATTAGTGGTGTGTCCTGGAGCTATTACAGTTGTGCTGTTACAACTAGGCCTACATGCATTAAACAGTTTCCTAACATTCTTGTTAGTTTTCTCATACCTGGTTTAATGGATAAATGTAAAGTTTATCTAACAGAGACCTTGTTTGGCTTTTCCCCCTCTGTGTTCATTCCTCTTATGACTAAAAGACGGAATGCAATGTGGGTTTTTTGTAAAGTGAGGGTGAATACTACTTTTTTTCAAGTGTCATTTTTGATAATACTGCTATGTTATTTGTGTTTGAAACTTCCAAATCCTTGAAGTGGAAGAATTGAGATACTATTGGATATCTGTTATTCTACCTTTTATAAATTGTTTTTCATTCTCTATATGGACAAACTTAAATTCTGATCAATTTACAATCAAGTGTTATAACCTACAGATAAATATTATATGTATACATGATTAAACTGTCTTGACAATACTGTAAAATCTGCATAAAGCAGGATATTCTCAGCTACTATCTGATTTAACAAGGTTAATAAACTGTATTTCACAATTAGAATGTAATCATATTGGGAGGGGGGGGAAAGACACCTGTATACAAATAAGACTTTAGATAATGCACCAACTATTAATGAACCATGAAATAACCTCAGTGGTTATTATGACATCACACTTGAGAATTTCCATCTTCATTTTAAACTGATTCTGGTTGGTATTATTCCTTTATCTTAGTTGTTAAATTCCAAATTCAGAGCACATTGATTAAGGGATGGCCTCTCAACAGCTCCCTACATGGCGACAGAAAGGACACACAAAGGAGGACTCACGTGCACTCACATGCACTCACATGCATGCGTGGCCGGCCCGTCTACACCCACAAAGCACTGAAATGATCAGATTATAACACGGGGAGAGCAACTTCATTCACTGCTCAGGTAGACATTACTACGTTATATCTTTACTACGCAAATAGCTGCCTGCTGCTCCATCAATGCTCTGGATTTGGAATTTAGCTTGTGTAAGTTGAAACCACTGTAAGTTGACTTTTATGACTCAATATAGGGCTCCATAAAAGCTATTAGAGAGATAAGTCAACTGAGCTGTGTATTATGAATGAAAATAAAAAACTTGATTTGACTCGACAGTGATCCAGAACAGAATATGAGTTTTGAAGCAATCCATTCTGATCAAATAAAATACTTTCAATGTGAATCATTAGTCTCACAAAAACCTTGTGCTGTGATCACTACAAGTGGTTGAAATATAATACAACAATATTGTCAAGGATATTTTGTTGGTTTTGATCCACAGTGTATACCATGAAATACAGAAATGTGTGCAAAATTGTATAATAAAGTATTTCTATGTAATAACTCTTCCTTTAAAACTTCAAAGGTCATTTTTTTTATCAGGTTGACTGTTCATATTCTTTCTCTATCTCACATTTCATTTATTTTATTTTCAAACTATCCCGTATCATCTAGGTATTGTGTCTACATCACGGTGGGGGATGGTCAAAATGGAATCGTCAAAATGAAAAGCAGCAGGGGCGGAGACACCCTAAGACCTCCCCCTGCCTGTTTAATGCTATTATCTTTTTAACATCAGACTTAAGCCCATTTTAGGATAAATTACCCTGATGACATCATCTGATTGGTTAGCTATCATTGTTTATGTTGTGTTGAATAGGTCCTGTTGTCATTTGGAAAAAAAATTGCATTCCATAATCTTTGTCTTTCAATTACCAATCATTTGGAGTATTATTAAATCCAAACATAGGCTATTATTATTATAAATCACAAAAAATATCCATATTCCATGATTCTATTTCTAATGGAAGCCATTCAGCTAAAGAAAATAGGGAACAAAGTCAAGCACTGATGTCAATGGACCAAGACCAACTTCAACAACCGCCAACTGAACGTCATTAATTCACGTTTTTTTATCCTGTTTGGGGAAGTATGCATGCTTTTGGCTAAATTATTGTTTCTTCTTGTCTCAGGGTTGATTTCTTTACTTCAGTGGCAGTTTGAACCCTGAGCATTTTTCTTCCGCCTCACCTGGTAGATTCTAAAGAGATAGTTCTTTCCCCAAAGCTGTCGGACAAGGTGAGCCAGCCATCAGCAGAAAGTTATTTGCAAGGCATATGATATGGAAATGATGCCTGAACCAATTGAGTCGGCAGGTAGCGACCTTACAATGCGCCTTTCTGCAGATCAACGCAGGCACAAAGGTCAGACACGTTGCCTGGCACAGAGGAGGAGGAGGAGGAGGAGGGGAGGAGGGTGCTTTGGATGGAGGAAAAGGGTTGGTAAGAATAATGCATTGTGTGTGTGTGTGTGTGTGTGTGTGTGTGTGTGTGTGTGTGTGTGTGTGTGTGTGTGTGTGTGTGTGTGTGTGTGTGTGTGTGTGTGTGTCACGCACCCCTCCCCCTTTATGTCAATATTGGATCAGAGCAACGCACCATGCGACAGGTGTCTGTGCATGCCCTGAGGATCATCTGTGTCGTTTTCATCCAGGAGGGGTGGAGAGAGGAAAAGAGAGAGAGAGAGAGAGAGAGCATGTAGAGGTATAAAAGGTGTATACCTGACACAAACCCCACACATTCAGTGCGTGTAAAAGGTGAGTCATGTCGAACCCAGCTTGCACATTTTGGCCTCCATCGCTTTGGTTCTTGTGAAGGTAGGCTGTAAGGCTTTTCATTCATTTTCTTATTTCCTTCAGAGTATCCATTCTTACAACGTTCTACATTTGTCTGGTGTTCTAACTTCTCCTAAAATCTTCCCTCCAGAGGTTACCGGACAACAGAGAGGCCAGCTGTTACGCGCTCACTTCCTGCCTCTCTTTCTCTGGATCATCGTCACACAGTCATCATTTCTGTGACTTTTTTTTTTTATATGTCCGTATTTGCTTCACGTTGAGCCACACGTACAATACCTGAAGATTAAGTTTTGTTCGTTCGGCTCGCGTTATGCAGGTACGGGTTGGCAACTGGGACACAAGACACAAAGCTTGTTTTTTTTTCATCACAGGAGCATCACTTTTGTTAAGTGAACTGTTTTGTTCAGACCAATAATGGAGTGTTGGTTTTGGTTTAGTTGTTTTAATGTTTGTTTTAAGGAGGTTCATGGGTGCCAAATGGATGACGGCAGGTATTGCTGTCATACTGCCGCACAAGTGAGCCAAATTACAGTAACGAAAGTCTTGAAAATCCTCAAAAATATAGAAACATTTCTTAAAAACACATCTGCCATGAGGTCAGGAGTCGGGGCCATTGCTTTATCCAAGATGACTTGATAACAGCATAGTTTTGCTAACTGAAACACCAGGTGTACAGCATGATTCACTGAATAGATTGCCTCATTTGCATACAGCTGGCAGCCTTGGACAACATGTTGCCTGACTACTGCAGTCACAGTAATGTATCTGAAGGTGAAGTGAAAAAAAACTAAAACTGGAAGATTAATTACCTAACTCATTTTGAGAAGACATTTAAAGACATTATTCTGTGAATCGGTGTTTGTTTCATGAAAAGGAAAGCTCCAACAGGGTCACAGCAGGTGAATTAGGTTGACTGAATCAGCTATTCAGGTTATCAAGGAAGGAGGTTAATAGATAAAAAAAAGATCCAAGTACGGAAAAAGTAAAAGTAAGATTGTGAATTAAAGTCTCAACCACTCCGTATGTTCACGGAAAACCTGATTTACCTGTCTGTCCAGGTCAGTAACGATGCTGCAAATAAAACACAGTATCACTACTGATAAAGCTTTAACTGACATTAGGAAAGTGTCCAAGTGATGGTCATTCACTGTCTGTTTTCTAGCTAGAGCTAGAACTCATCTTTATGTAACTGTTTGAGCTTCCCCTCGATGATTTTGTATGTACTTTAAAGTTTGACATTTACAGCGATTGGGATAATAATCTCCGTATCTCCCCTTGGTGCTGTGTTTTTTTGATAATCATTTTCCCGTTGGCACATTCATGTTGACAGCATGAATTTTCCACTGGGGGACTATTCATTACCGTCCATCTCCTGCGTCATGAACGGAGGCTGCAGGCGAGCACCAGGGAGCAGAGAGATGGGGCTTAATGGGAGGCCATGTTAATCATTAACTAAACATTAACCACTCGCATACACACACCAGACATCTGATATGGGCCATCTGTCATTTGGATGCTAGGATGCAGCATTCATCCATCTCACTTTTACAATTAATTGTATGCATTATTCCTTATGTTTAGGAGTATATCCTCCTTTCAGTGCCTTATTTTATGGTTTAAATGAACACTGGTGTTTTTCTTTTATTCAGCTCCTGATGACGAGGCTTAGTGTTTTGGATTTGATACAATAAATTGATGAAATCCATGTTGCAGCTGTACGATTCAACCTGACTAAAGAGTAAACTGCCATTTTATATTCCCAATTCAGATTGATGGATCATTCTAAAGCCACGCTGAAGCTGCATGTTTTTCATATAGTGTAAAAATAACAATGACATCCAGAGTAACGTACAGTGCCAAAAAACATTACACACACACAGATTACAATCCCCAACTAATTTAACCATTGACTATTATTTATTGAAATAATCAATTTATATAGAAAAAGAAAAGTTTCTATTGAAGCTAAGTAAAATAAAATTGAAACATTTGATTTGTACATGAGCCAAGAATGACAAAGTGAAGCAAACCCAAACTCAATTTTCTGTGCTTGAAAATGGTAAAACACAGATAATCTCTAAGAGTCTTACACATTATATCATACAATTAGAATGTATTTGGTGATCTCTATGACTGAATATGTTGTCTTACGGTACAGCATGTCCCATATATGCTCAAACTGAAGTTACATATAAGATAAACATATATTTAATACCTTTAGTCCCCCCCTGAAGAATGGTCCTTTAACATGGTGTTCATTTTGGTAGATCCCCTTCACTCTCTATTCCAAAAAAAACATCTCATCATCACCTTACAAGAAGAGACGTTAATTGAAAGCCGGCCCAGTGTGTCATTCTTTACCTGAAAGCATATTTGCCTCTGCTAGTCAATATTTGTTTAAAGCCAGAGGAAGGGGAAGCTCACACTCCTCAGTATCCTGGTTACCTCGTCCCAATTTAAACTGACTATCCCAACTGGTCCTGCTGCTGCTGCACCCTTCCTACCAGCTCCCTGAGCTGTAGTAGCAAAGCAGGTCATTTGTTCAGGATTCAACGTAGAGGCTTAGACGGAGGCTTTTTCTATAAAATTAAAAGGTCTGAATGTAGGTAGTTGATAAAAAAAACAGTATTAAACCGGTGGGAAATATTCCATTAAATCCGTGTAGTGATATATTTGTCATCTTTAAATTCGGCCTAACGACAAC
This sequence comes from Anoplopoma fimbria, assembly GCF_027596085.1. Classification (NCBI taxonomy): domain Eukaryota; kingdom Metazoa; phylum Chordata; class Actinopteri; order Perciformes; family Anoplopomatidae; genus Anoplopoma; species Anoplopoma fimbria. The sequence continues at coordinate 18,971,483 of NC_072464.1, read as the reverse complement.
CCTCTCAGTGGGAATTTTCAAAGCAACATGAGACAACTGAGGAACTTTCTAAGAGGGCAGATACTGTGTGTCTTAACGTTAGAATCACTGTCTAACAGTGTTTACATAGGTGATTGTTAATAATAATTGTCATTATGATTCTACAAATGATAATTCTACTACTACAGGTATTACGTATGTGTCTGTCCTGGAAGAGTGATCCCTCCTTGGTTGATCTTAGTGTGGTTTCTCCTTTTTTTCTTAATTAAAGAGCTCTGTCTGTCTAAACTAAGGGAACAATGACAGAAGATGTATAAAAAGCCATTCTAATACAAATTTGTGATTTTGGGCAATATAATCTTGTTTAAAGACTCCTGCTGC